>NW_026731577.1:315000-342500 GCF_028476545.2 Physella acuta
GACCTTCAAGGGCTGCATTGTTTACTAATTATTTTTTATTTTATTACCATTAAGACCTGTGGTGAGGGTTAGTTTATCTTTTTGTTTTTGTTTACGTTCTTGTATGAGGTTGTGGTGAGGAGTAGGGTTTATGTTTATTTTGTTGTTTATTTTTGTGTTTTTGTTTGTTTCAGTTGCGCTTGTGGTTGCACTTTATTTTGTTTTTCTTTTTTGTTTGAGTTAGCGTTTGTGTTTGAGTTTGTGTTTGCCTTTGGCTTTAATAGTGGTTGGTTGTGGTTAGGGTTAAGATTAGAGTTAGAGTTATGTGTTGCAATTGTGTCTGCGTTTGCGTTTGCGTTTTGTTTTGTTATGTTTTTGTTTTTTAATGCGTTTGTTTTGTGTTTTTGTAGTGGCTGGTTGTGGTTAGCGTTCATTTGTGAGTTAGGGTTATATGTGATTTTCTCAAACGTTCATATTCCCATATACATTTAATTGAAACACGGGCAATACTGTGAGGTGGGGGAGGGGGTGGGCTTGTATGGGCTTGTATGTAATGTTTTCAGCTTTGATCTTATGTGTCTATTTTAGCACTCCACATGCAAAAGCTGTAAATCCAAGAAATTTCGTCTGTTTGGTTATTAAGACCGTCGACAAAGTGCATTTAAGACTCGATGATTTAGATGTTCCAGATACGTAAGTTTTTTTGGCATTATTTTAGTAACCAAACCTCGATTGTTAAACTTTAGTTTTTTTTAAACATTGACGTATGCAGGGGTGGTGCAGGTGGTGCGGTCGCTCCTCCCTGCAAGCATTGTTGGGGGGGGGGGAGGAATTGAAAACTAATTAAAACAAGCAAGACTAGATGGGCTGAATAACTAATTAATTAATGAAAGGAAATAGATGCGCATATCTCGAGCTTGGCTCCTGTCCTAATATAGAGGTTAACGAGCTTACCTATTCTGTGGACCTCGGCATCCAAGGTGTAGTGTGGTCAGCACTATCTCCAGCCGCCTTGATTTCTCTAACTTCAGTCATGTGCAGAGGCGTAGGTAAGGGGGGGGGGGCGACAGCCCCCGGCAACAACCGTAGGGGGGCGCCAAAGTAGGTAGAAAAAAAAATTTAAAGCTCATTTTAAGTTGTAGTTTTGAATTCTAATTAGTTACAGTTAAGAAATTTAACAGCTACAAGCCTTTACATACTGATTTAACTGTTCCCTACCTTGATTGTGTAAAAATGTTACCCTTAAGAAACAGCGACCGGCAAAAACCGCTTTCTATTTTATTCTTGACCATGGGGGGGGGGGGGGGGGCTTTTTTCTGAATAAATTTGGAAGTATTTACACTGGATTGGTGAGAAGATAACCTTTATCACTTATAAAAGAAACCAATTGTATAAAAGCGTATTGTACATTGTGTAACTGTAAAAAATGTCAGTGACATTAAAACCCGCTCTACCAACTTTGTTCAAGTTGGGGGGGGGGGGGCGCTTTTTCCCCAACAAAAATCGCAAGGATTGTAATTTACATTATGTAACCGTAAAAACATGTTAGTGAAGTTAAAACCCGCTCTAACAACTTTGTCCAAGGTGGTCGGGGGGGGGGGGCGCTTTTTCCCCAACAAATATCGCAAAGATTTGTACTTGATTGGTGAGTAGATAATTCTTTTAGCACTTAAAAAACAAAAACAAAAAAACATTTGTATTAAAGCGTATTGTGTAACAATAAACTAAGAAAAAAGTTGTGTGTGTATGGGGGTCGTCAAGGTAAATGAGAAGGATTTACACCGGAACGGTGAGTAAATGAATCGTTTAACAGTTAGAAGAGAAACCAATTGCATTAACGTGTAAATTACGATTTTTCGTTAACAAGTTTTGATAAAGAACGCGATTAATTCCTTTTACGATGTTTTTAGGATTCTCTCAACAAGAGAGATAAGATACTTTTACTGGATTGCATTACATCTTGCCTGGATCCACCGTTTTAAAGAGAAATAAAAATCAGAGATTCTTGTGTCGCTATATGATCAGTAAAATAGCATACGTTCGGAGCTGGTGGGTGAAGGCGATAATCTTCGACCGAAATTTTAAGAGCTAAGAAGAATATAACACGGCTTTCTATATTTAAAATTACCTAATAAACCTATTTACTAAAATATTAGTATAGTGTACCGAATAGATCAGGTTTTTAAATTTCTTGTTTCATAACAAGTCCGAATACTGCAATTTTCAAATAGTTAACTAAGGTAAACTGGTACAATACGACGATTGCTACTGCTTTGTTACTTATTCAGCCTTACTGATAATGTAAAATTGTAATATACTAGTATCGAATTTGTTCCAAAAGTGGACCAAATAAGCTTGCACCTTTTACAAACTACATTCTACTAAAGCAGTGGGGTTCTTAACCTTTTTGGAGGTAACAAACCCCATCAGTTTCATATACGCATTTACAAAACCCTTCTCAATATTTCTATTGATCACACTGAATCAGCTCGTGAATCATATGAGTGGTTATGTGTCTTGACCTCCGCCGAAGCCCTGAGACTCACTCACCGAACCTCAGGGGTTCGATCAAACCCATGTTACCGAACCACTGTTCTAAACTCCTCTGATTTTCTTCTTTTTATTCGTTTCGGCTTCCTTAGGAGAATAGGGTAGGCAACACTTCGTCAACTCAGTTGATTTTTATGAATATAGAACCCTAATAATCTAGCCTCCACCATCTCTCAAACGATTTCCTTCATGACCTTTTTGTCTCCTCCTCTTCCTCTTTCCCTGTGGACTTCACACCAGCACCTGCTTAGTGATGCTATGTACTGTCTTTCTTATGAAGTGTTGTAACCAACGC
Organism: Physella acuta; assembly: GCF_028476545.2. NCBI lineage: Eukaryota > Metazoa > Mollusca > Gastropoda > Physidae > Physella > Physella acuta. The sequence continues at coordinate 317,825 of NW_026731577.1, forward strand.
CTTGTCGTTGCTCTTAATGCAATCTCCACTTTCTGTTACCTAGTTTTATATTGAGCTATAGATTCTGATTGATTTTTGTTAAAAATGCATTTGAATTCCACATTGGTTTAGAGAAAGTTAAAAAGCATTTCATCGCTGCTGATTCTAATCTAAATGTCATGCTACTATCAAATAAAACGGTTATTACTGCCTCTTCAACCATTTAAATTTGTTCTGCATTGGTTGTTGAATATGTGCGAGAAGGTAGTACTTGTCGCGAAATCCGAGACTACGCAATGTTGTGTCCGTTGGATTCCATTTTTTTCCTCGAGCTTCTTTTATTATATAATCAACCAGTCAACGAAATACATATGTAGTATTCCAATGTGCATAATAAATGTTTCTGATACCTTGCTATTGTGTATCACTTATAAGACCTTATTCTAACAAACGCATAATCCAAATATGTAACATTTATAAACAGAGACTGTTCCAAAGATAGAATATAAAAGACAGAGTCTAAACAAATTAGCGCCTGCTATAAACTACAGTTTAAATACAAATCAAGCTTATTTGTTTATGACGTTATTCGTAATTTTTTTTAAAGAATCACGCATCTTAAGGGGAATTAAATTGGCTTCAAATAAAATTTTAAGGAATGAAAATCATACACCGTAAATCTGTTCCGGACTGTCGTTATATATATATATATATATATATATATATATATATATATATATATATATATATATATATATATATATATATATATATATATATATATATATATATGAGATAGACTTTGGAACCGTAAAAGTAAACTCATAACATGTCGTGCTTTTTACTTGCATCAGTGTCTTATTATAAATCATATAGTAGGGTTTCTTTATATAACGACTTGTGTTTGTGTTGTGTTCGTGTTGTGTTGAGTTTTGTTCAGTTTCCAAGTTGGTACATTTTACAAAGATTTACCGTGGTATATATATATATATATATATATATATATATATATATATATATATATATATATATATATATCCTATATGTATATCCTATATATATATATATGTAGCCTATTTATAGGCTATATATATATATAGGCTATATATATATATATATATATATATATATATATATATATATATATATATATATATATAGTCTATATATGTATATATATATATATATATATATATATATGTATATATATGTATATATATATATATATATATATATATATATATATATATATATATATATATATATATATATATATATATATATATATATATATATATATATATATATGGCGCCTTCGACACCACTGGTTCTTAATAACTCCATGATTAGGATGCAGTGGAATAGTGTGATTGGAGCCCCATATGAAATTGGTAATATTGGAGTGACTCCTGGCACACATATGGTATATGGCACACAGCTTATCACGTTCGGCTGTTACATCTACGGTCTGGCTCCGTACTACAGCTACATGAACCCTGCAGGATTTATCACTTCGGAAATAAACGAGGTAGGTCATTTTATCACATTGGCAATCATCGGTCTAGGTCATTTTTAGATATCAGCAATCACGGCAAAATCCTTCCTACAATACTGTTGATATTTTCATTGGGAACGCAGCTGTCTTAAGACGTTTACATTGTAAGCTTTGTTGACACTTACAGTCTTTTTTTTGTTGGTTTCTAGATAGTGTAATATTTTAGATTTATCTAAAATTATTCAACTCTTCTTTAAAAATGAAGTGAACATCTGAACACTTTATTATAGAAACATTATAATTTAAAAGTTTTTAAAAAATGTGCAGGTTTCTGCTTTCATTTTATAGTACTTTCTATGTGTTTGCTCGAAATTGTACTTCATTTCTTGATACCTCACACCTCCTGGGTTTAATCTGTGTCCAGCAATGTATTCCATCATTCAATTCATCACATAATGTATGTTTGATATGTTGTCTAGCAATGTATTCCATCATTCAATTCATCACACAATGTATCTTTTATATCTCATCCAGAAATGTGCTGTGCTGCATCATTCAATTCATTACATAATGTATGTTTGATATATTGTATAGCAATGTATTCTATCATTCAATTCATCACATAATGAATGTTTAATACTTCATCCAGCAATGTATTCCATCATTCAATTCATCACACAATGTATGTTTGATATCTCGTCCAGAAATGTGCTGCATCATTCAATTCATTACATAATGTATGTTTGATATATTGTCTAGCAATGTATTCTATCATTTAATTCATCACATAGTGTATGTTTGATATCTCATCCAGAATTGTGCCGCATCATTCAATTAATCACATAATGTATGTTTAATACTTCATCCAGCAATGTATTCCATCATTCAATTCATCACATAATGTATGTTTGATATGTTGTCTAGCAATGTATTCCATCATTCAATTCATCACATAATGTATGTTTGATATCTCATCCAGAATTGTGCCGCATCATTCAATTCATCACATAATGTATGTTTAATACTTCATCCAGCAATGTATTCCATCATTCAATTCATCACATAATGTATGTTTGATATGTTGTCTAGCAATGTATTCCATCATTCAATTCATCACATAATGTATGTTTGATATCTCATCCAGAATTGTGCCGCATCATTCAATTCATCACATAATGTATGTTTGATATGTTGTCTAGCAATGTATTCCATCATTCAATTCATCACATAATGTATGTTTGATATCTCGTCTAGCAATGTTTTCTATCAGTCATTTCATCACATAATGTATGTTTGATATCTCGTCTAGAAATGTATTCCATCATTCGACAATATAAAGAATGGAGATCTCATAGATAATGACTGTGACCAAAGGATCGATGAAGAAATCAAAGATGGCATAGGTAATGTAAGGGTCAAGATAAAATATAAAATGGTTTATGAGATCAAAGATGGCATAGGTAATTTAAGGGTCAAGATAAAATATAAAATGGTTTATGAGATCAAAGATGGCATAGGTAATTTAAGGGTCAAGATAAAATATAAAATGTTTTATGAGATCAAAGACGGCATAAGTATTGTTAATGGTAAGTAAAATTACAAAATAGAGATCGAAGATGGCATAGGTAATGTAACGTTCAAGATGAAAGATAACATAGGTGACGTAGCCATCAATATAGTAAAAGACAATACGATTAGTGTTAATGTGGAGGTAATAGCTTCTGAATCGACATAATACTAATTTTTGATCAACACTAACAAAGTATTTATAATTCACTAACCTTGGATTGACCTTAACGCTTACAGTGGGTATAACAGCAAAAGCGTACACACCCCTTATTAATGTTCTATAGATTAGGTCTAACGAGAATACAATAGCGTTAGATAAATGGCAGCTCATTTAACATGTTATCAATGCTAGTCAGCCGAGGCCCAGTTCATTTTTAGATTTAAAAAAAAATTCTATGCTTTAAACTAATACATATAAGGCGGGGCTATGATTAAATAAACTACTTAGGAGACCAAATTATGAATTTTAAAATAAAACAACTATTTAGCAGGTCAAACTATTATTTCACCAAATAGTTAAGCTAATATTTGAAAAAAAAAATCATAACAGCAGACCAGATTATGAATTTTAAAACTTATTAGCCGGGTAGACTATGATTTAAAAATAAAAGACTTAGCAGGCCAAACTATAATTTTAAAAACTACTTAGATAGCCAGATTATGCAACATCACAATATCTAGGTGTAGGTGTAAGTGTAAGTGTAGGTGTAGGTGTTGTATATTATAGGGATAGAGATAGAGGTTAGAAAAATTAAATAGGCTAGTGACAAACTTAAGGAAATGAATAGAGATAAGATCAAGGCAACGACATCAACAAAAACAAGAATAAGGATAGCGATAGGGATAATAATGAAAACAATTAAAATAAAATTGGTGACGGTGACGACGATAACGACGACGACGATCATTATAATGATTAAGTTTTTAAAGCTGGAAAAGATGTAGTCTTATTTCAGAATGAAATCAGACAATTAGTTCACGCCCCCTAATCATATTTTATCGGTAAAATACCATTTAATACAGCTTAAAGCAATACTTGGTATTTAGCGTTAAATATAGACAAAAAATGCCATGTCTTTTCTTATTTTGGTTGACGGCAAAAATTTTACCGTCTTGTACAAAAAACATATACAAATATCTATAACATTTTTAAAAATAATCAAGTCAACAATATTTTCTCTTAAACAGGTCAAACAAACATTAACAATGTCTATAATTTAGAGTGAAAACAATTAATCATTTTTCATGCAGAGGAGGTCATTTAAAGGGAAATAACAGTAGTGCTTACTTTGCTGTGGAATCTTATTTTGATTTTCGTTTTTTTTCAAAAATTAAGATTAAAATTATAATACTATGTTTATTATTTTCCGATCAATCGGCATAGAGCTTTATGGTAACAAAAAGATTTCATAAAAAACGTTTTAATAACAAGCTTTTATGTACTAATGCACTAAAAAGTAGAAAATAGATTATAGACTACTATTTAAATAACTATAAAGAAAAGATAGGGTCACTTTAGTATCTATTGGATACCTTTACTAATATTTAAAAAGAGACCCAGGGGAATAGAAGTAAGTCCGACGAAATATATAAGAAGGGTTTCATCCATGCATTACCAATCCTATAAGTGAGTTATTAAAATGTAAACAATGCCTGCGCTTGGATCATAAATATCGGGACAGGGTTTACCTACACTGTAATAGATTGAAATAATTGTGAGGTCAAGGGAACTCACTCTTCTGTATTAGTTATATTTATAATATTGTTATCTTGAGTGATGTCCCTTGTGTACTTCCTTCCGTCCTCTCTGTGTGTTACCATCGTGGTAGTTAGACCCATTAAATGTGTTATATACAACCACAGGCTTCTGTCGTCAATCTATTATAACTGGCGACGAAGGATAAACATCTACTAGAAAGAGCACCTACTTACGCAAAAAAGAGGTTTGCTAGAGCTTATTAGCTAATTATTTCTAGAATTATGGCGCTGTATGGCCAAATAAAAGAATTTGATGCGAATGATGAAATCATTCAAGATTACCTAGAGAGGTTAAGCTTTTACCTAGAAGCTAACAACGTGACGATAGAAGCCAAAAAGAGAGCTGTTTTGTTAACAGTCATAGGGCCTCAACAATTTAGGCTACTAAAGGACTTATGCACACCAGCTAGTCTAACTACCAAGAGCTTTAACGAGCTGAGCAAATTGCTAACAGACCACCATGCGCCTACCCCATCAAAGTTTTTATGTAGAGCTAGATTTGACAGTAGGACTCGTCAACCAAACGAGTCAATATCAGAATATGTTGCTGCTTTACGTCATTTAAGTAGATTCTGTGAATTTGGAGAAACGCTGTCTGACAGACTATGTGAAAAGTTTGTGACAGGTGTAAACAGCCCTGATATTCAAAGAAAGTTGCTGCTCGAGTCAGATCTAAAATTAGAAAAAGCAATACAACTTGCAACTTCATTCCAGCAGTCATCAGATGCGGCGAAATCTCTAACGCCTTCAGGGATCCATGCAGTAAACAGCAGGTTAGTCAATAAACATCAACCCCATCAGAGCATTCCAACTTATGCTAAACACCCTGCTCGTTCAAGTCCTAGATCTAAATCTAGTAATAATTATCAAAAATGTCATCGATGCAAAGGTCCCCATGCATCTCATCGGTGCAAGTTCAAGTTAGCAACTTGTTATAAGTGCGGTAAGCAAGGTCACATTGCCAAGGCCTGCTTCACAAAGTCTTCGTCTGTTGCTAAATCTAGCCAGTCAAGACAGTACCGCAACCAAAAGCAGCACTATGTTAACTCTCACCAAGACTACCTAACCCAACCAATGAACCACTCTACCTGTGAAAATGCTCAAATTGATTTGCAGCCGGATTTCAACCTGTTCTCTGTTAAATCAATAAGTCATGCTCCCATCAATGTACAAGTTAATATCAACGGTAAGAGCATCAGCTTCCAACTTGACACTGGAACATCTCTAACAGTCATAACAAAGAAAGATTTTGACGCTGTCAAAGGAGAATCAGTGCCTCTACAGCCGTGTCACAAGTGTCTAACAACATACACTGGTGACAATGTTCCGGTAATAGGAGAGTGTATGGTTCATGTAAGTTATAATGGTCAAAGTGTTAAACTTCCTCTTCTTGTGGTTGAAGGAAATGGACCGCCATTACTAGGTAGGAACTGGTTAAGTGATCTTAAGTTAAATTGGGAGAGTATTTGTTCATTGAAGAATGTAAAAGAATCTAGTCTTACTTCACTAGATAAAGTTATATCTGAAAATAAATGTGTTTTTGGTAACTCAGGTTTACTAAATGATAGAACAGTGAAGTTAAGCATTAAAGATACAAATCCAAGATACTGCAAAGCTAGAGTTCCACCTTATGCAATGAGGAACAAAATTGAAAATGAGCTAAGTAGATTGGAATCTAATGGCATTATAAAGAAGGTAGACTATTCCGATTGGGCGACACCCATTGTGCCAGTGTTAAAGAAGGATGGTTCTATAAGAATTTGTGGAGATTATAAAACTACACTGAATAAGCAAATAGAGCTAAATAGGTACCCTATACCTAACATTGAGGAAATTTCTTTGAATTTGGCAGGAGGAGACAAATTCACTGAATTAGACTTTAGTCATGCTTACACTCAACTAGAACTGCATCCAGATTCAAAAGTCTATACGACAATAAACACACATAAAGGACTCTACCAATATGAAAGACTATGTTTTGGCATATCATCTAGCCCTGGAATTTTCCAAGCTGTCATGGACAGTATTTTTAAGGACATTCCAAATGTTTGTGTGTACTTTGACAATGTGTACATAACTGGTAAGAATGACACTGAACATCTTAAAACACTTGATAAAGTATTAAAAATTGTTGGTGAAAAAGGTTTAAAGATAAACAAAGATAAATGTCAATTCATGCTGACAGAAATTAGTTTTCTTGGTTATATATTAAGCAAGCAAGGTATCAGACCTCAACCTGAGAAAACAAAAGCCATTAAAGAAGCACCCAAACCTGAAAATACCCAACAACTAAGAGCTTTTTTGGGCTTAATAAATTACTATGCAAAGTTCATAGGGAATCTGTCTGGTAAACTATCACCACTGTACAAGCTGCTACAGAAAAATGCAACTTGGCACTGGGGTAAACAGCAAGAAGCTGCTTTTAATACAGCAAAAGAGGCTTTGTCTGCTGACACCTTACTAACTCACTATGACCCAGGGAAAAGACTTATATTAACATGTGATGCTTCACCAGATGGTGTAGGAGCAGTCTTGTCCCACATGGATGAGAAGGGTGACAGACCCATTGCTTTTGCCAGTAGATCTTTGAACCAGGCTGAGAAAAATTATTCTCAGTTAGATAGGGAAGGCTTAGGCATCATTTTTGGTGTTAAGAAATTTCATAAGTTTCTGTTTGGTAGGAAGTTCACCATCTTTACAGATCATAAACCATTGCTAGGTTTATTTGGAGAAAACAAAACCCTACCTGAGCATGCCTCTCCAAGAATTCAAAGATGGGCTATCACACTAACTGCATACAATTATGAATTGAGATACAAACCTGGATCTGAGAATAGTGCAGATAGTCTTAGCAGATTACCTTTAAAAAACCAAAGCCTGAGCTATGTACCAGAAGATGTATTTGTTCTCTTCACTATCATGGATAACTCCAATATAAATGTGAATGATATTAAAAGAGAAACACAAAAAGATGAGTGCTTAATAAAAGTATATGAGTACTGTAAGAATGGTTGGCCTGAAGAGTCAGTGAATGATGACTTAAGGCCATATTAAATAAGAAATAAAAACCTTTGTGAAGATAATATAAAAGATGGAGAAGATGCAGTCCATCATCAGTCAGAGTTGCCTAAACAAAGTATTTGTAACTTAATAAATGATTATGGTGATATGGCAATTTCAAATGTTTTAATTTAAAGAGAATACATTAGTAAGAAGGAATGTGATCATCAAACAACTTTGCTAACATCATTAGCACTTACAGAAACTAAAAGGGTAACATCAAAAGAAAAAAAAAAAAAAGAATTTTTGCCATTTAATACTTTCAGATGCCAATTCAAAAAGTAAATCATGACAGAACACCCATTGAAAGAGAATTTGGTGTTAATAAGAATGTGTATCTAAGAAATTATGGGAGAAAGGAAAAATGGATACCAGGTCAAATTGTTCAATGTACAGGACCTGTGTCTTATAAAGTTAAAAATAACTTGTGCAGATAATAAGTGTGAATCTGTCAATCCCACCAAATCTGAACAGTTCACACCAACTCAGTTTGTTCCACAACCAAGTTCTGTTGATATGAGTGAACCAAGTTGTCTGGAGTCAGAAAATGTAAATTCTGGAGTTAATGATTTAAATCCTAGACCTCCTGAGATAGAGAATCCAAATGGTCAGAATATTGAGTCACCAAATCAAAGGCCACTGAGAAGGTCAAACAGGACAATCAAAGTCCCAAATAAGTTAGACCTATGATTCTAAAGGTCAAAAGGACTTTGACATTATTGTTTTGTATTTTGATTATGTTGTAGCATATTGTGCATTGTTTGTAAGGATGTAATCTACCATAGTGTTCATGTTACAATATAATTGGTGATTTTAGGATACTATCAATTGTTCTATTGAGAGATGTGTTATTGTGTTCTAAGGGTAAAGGGATGTAATAGATTGAAATAATTGTGAGGTCAAGGGAACTCACTCTTCTGTATTAGTTATATTTATAATATTGTTATCTTGAGTGATGTCCCTTGTGTACTTCCTTCCGTCCTCTCTGTGTGTTACCATCGTGATGTAGTTAGACCCATTAAATGTGTTATATACAACCACAGGCTTCTGTCGTCAATCTATTATATACACTACCGCATGAAAACCTTGAGTGTACATTAATCACTCACCGAAATAATATGGTAGAACACACTTCGGTGACCGCCCATGTGTCAAAGACGTAGAGGGGCGCACTAGGCGCTTAGGCGCGACTTACCACCCCTGGCTCCTTAGCATCCTGTTAACAATGATGCAGATTGCGTCAACCTCTAAAGCGACACAGAGAACAGGATTTGTTAGTTAACACGTAAAAAAATATTTGACGTGTTTTAAACATCAGTGTGACTGATGCAATATGTTAGCGTTACTAATGGTCTATTCTTAGATGCTCGATTTCAATTTCTGATTGGATTATCTAAAAATAGATGCTAATTGCATCATTCGCAAAGTGGCGAAACTGTTTGGATTTTTTTACGGACAAAAAGAAACATCCAAGTTAATAATCTAACCCTGGTTAATTTTTCTGATTATTAAAATAAAACGTATTACATGGCCCTCAGCAGCCCATGTGAGCCTTTGGGGCCGAAACAGACATTTTTATTTGCAGCCTAATCGCACCCTACCAGTTGCGCCAGAGGATACGCCTGATTCAATTTAGTGAGCGCTTGTAACGCCCCATCTTATCCATTGTCGATCACACTATTTAGACCAAACGTAGTCACCATAGCGCTCACGGGAAAGACCAGGGCGCCAAATCGCATCCTGCCGGGGGGAGGGGTGCCAATGCAAAATTAAATCCCCCCGCCCCCACCCCTATTCCCCCCTCCCACCCCAGAAACCTTCTCGGGAGTATTCATCAACTCCCTAAAGTTTTATGGCACCGGGATAAATTGCGTCGAACCGCAATCGTCTTTTATTTTTATATACCGTATTTTGAGAAAAATCCCACCATTCCGTGGCGCCGCCCTTGCGAAATTAAAAAAAAAGATTTTTTTTACAGAACCCTTCCCTGGAGTGTTCTAATCAACTCCACAAAGTTTGATGGCGATCGGATAAACGCTGTGAAACCGCAATCGACGTTTATTTTTATATACCGTTTATAGAGAAAATCGCACCCTCCTGTGGCGCCACCCTTGGGAAATTAAAAATGCTTTTTTACAGAAGCCTTCCCTGGAGTGTTCTAATCAAGTCCCTGAAGTTTGATGGCTATCGGGTGAACGTTGTGAGACCGCAATCGACTTTTATTTTTATATATCGCATATAGAGAGAAAACAAATCGCGCGCTAACAGGGCGCCATCCCTGGGAATTAAAATTTTTTTTAGCGCAGAAACCTCCCCAGGAATATTCTCAACAACTTCCCAAAGTTTCATGGCGATTGTGTAAACGGTGTCACTGCAATTCTCTTTTATTATTTTTATATACGGTATATTGAGAAAAATCGCACCCTCCTGTGGCGCCGCCCTCGTCGAGGGCTTTGAGTGAAACCAACAGGTTTGTCCTACGGCCTAGCCAATTACCTAAGAGCATGCCAAAAATTAGCCTGATGTGCAGAGGGTAAGTACCCTGAAATCTTTGTTGAAATTGCCCTCTGTTTTTCCCATAAAATACAAAGATTATATAGGGAAACACAACTGGTCAGTTTTGACCACTTTACGAAGTTTTCCCAGATATGCCGAGTCTTTTGTGACATCCCTTGGTGTTCTCCTACCACCTCACAAAATATCAAGGGGGAGGGGTCGTTCGGCAAGAAATGTTTTCGTTATATAGCTCAAATCAGGAGATTTTCAATCAACGTCATGTTTTAGCCCTCGTCGAAGGCTTTGAGTCAAACCGTCAGTTTTCCCTAAAGGCCAAGCCATTTACCTAGGTGTTTGCAAAAAATTAGCTAGATCTACAAACGGTAAGCGCCTTGAAATCTTTGTTGAAATTACCCTCTGATTTTCACATAAAATACAAAGATTATATAGGTAAATACAACTGGTCAGTTTTGACCCACTTCCAGATTTTTTCCCGGATATGCCGAGTTTTTTCTGACACATTAGGCGATCTCCGACCACCTCACAAAATATCAAGGGGGTCGCTCGGCAAACGTTTTTTTTTTCGTAAAATAGCCCATATAAGGCACCGGTCAGTCGAGGTCAATTTTGACCCCCGCTTCCTGGACTTTTCGGCCAACCGTCACCGGCCTTTGTGTTCTATCGCCTGAAGGCACCATCGTGCCAAATTTGACGCGCCTGCGGCGCCGGGAAGTGCCCTATCGGGTACCCGAGCACTTTGCTTTATATATAGATTAATCAATAAACCAATAAATATTCATTTCTTCAACAGATAATGACAACGACAATTTGATCGACGAAGACCTCGCAAAACCACCAAGAAGTACGTATCATTACATGTTTAACAAATAAAGCAATTGAATATTATAACATATTTATATAATCCAGTTGTATATATATATATATATATATATATATATATATATATATATATATATATATATATATATATATATATATATATATATATAGGACATATATTATTATATAAGCTCATATTCTTTTTATACTTTTAGATGTATATACACTAAGTATACTTCCTAGGTTTGTATAGGTTTTTGAAAACACATTTACCTAAAAACGTACCCTTTACATAAGATGTGTAATAATTACTATTTAAAAATTGTAATATTGCTAAATTAAAACTTACATTCTAATCGTAAAATTAATTTTTAGCGCAATTTCCATTCTGGAGAATTGCGTTTATTAACCCGTCTTTTCTGGATGGATGAATGGATGGATGGATGGATGAATGTATGAATGTGTGTCCGTAGCTTTAAGTCGTATCTCCTCCTCAACGAAGCAATATCGAGGACTAGTTCCAAAAGCAATTATGTTAAGCAAGTTACGAGGATGAGCATAGACCATAAAAATTCCGGGTATCTTTCATGGATTTCCCGGAAAAGCCAAAAAACCTCGAAAAAATGCAGTTTTTGGCCCATATCTCGGCAACCAGACAACTTAGCGACTTGAAACATGTACCAATCGATTCCTGCCATAATTTAGAACAATATTGCCGAAGAAAGTTTTCAAAAATTTTTTTTGAATTAATTAAAATTTTGACCGAATTAGTAGGCATTTTTTCCAACCACACCACACGCGTCATCACGTTCAATAGCTGCGCCATCACGTTCAATGGCTGCGTCATCACGTTCAGTAGCTAGGCGCGCAATGGTTTTTAGTCATGTAACTCTATTGTAAATAAAACATGTATTTTAACCAATGGTCTTACTAACCCTGCTCTTGATTTACGATTCGACAGAGCTATTTTTAGATAACATAAGGAAATTGCGCTTAAATGTCACTAGACTTTTTAATTAACTTGTTTTATATAATAACTAAGAATGTTCCTACTTTTTTGCTAATCTCATGTAATAAATTTCGGTGGGATATGGTGGGCTGAATAAAGAGAGGATGGGGTGGGGTATGGCTAGCCTGCTATACCGAAAGTCTCTAGTTCTGATCCTTCGATCCAAGTCTCAACGACGTCTTTGTGGGTCAGCTGCTTTGTCATATTTCATACACTTTACTGCCTAACTATTTCTAATATAGTGGAGGACTGATCATCGTATATAATATAAAATTTTCAGGTGGTATACCGGGAGTGTTTTATGAAAGAGGTGGGTTTAGAATCTCCTCAAAGTGCTGAACCCATTGGTCTCTCTGTTCTATTTTACGGGTCTACGACAAATTCCCGAAAGACACTTGCCCGAATGCCGTTTGCCCGAAAGCCGATTTCCCGAATGGACACTTGCCCGAATGCAACGGATTTCGGGCAAGTGGCATTCGGGCATTTGTCGCATTCGGGCAAGTGTCCATTCGGGCATTTGTCGCATTCGGGCAAGTGTCCATTCGGGCATTTGTCGCATTCGGGCAAGTGTCCATTCGGGCATTTGTCGCATTCGGGCAAGTGTCCATTCGGGCGTTTGTCGCATTCGGGCAAGTGTCCATTCGGGAAATCGGCCTTCGGGCAAACGGCATTCGGGCAAGTGTCTTTCGGGAAAACGTCCGGCTCCCCTATTTTACTTATCCGTATGTTTCCTTCTATATCTGTTACTGATTTGTTGCTCTGCTTTAGTTTCTGCCTCCTCTGTGATTATCATGAATGAACTTCTTTTGTACTCTTCCTATTTCCTGACCGTGAGATTTTGTTCCCAATATTGTGTTCTAGGGTTTATTTTCTCTTCATCTTCCTCGAATTGATTCATCTTCTATTTTACTTCTTTCCTATTTTCGATCTTGGACTATGTTTCTGATATGTACATGCTGACTCTCATTGTTCCTGTATTCCTAGCCATTGTTGATCTACAGTTTCTTCTACGTTACTGCAGAATGATTCATACGTATTTTATGCTCTTTATATATATTCTATTGTATGTTCTATTGAATTTAAAGTGTATTTTACCTGCTCGGCCCCTTAAGGATTTTTGCTTTGTTCTAATGTTGCCACGACGAGTTAGTAGTCTGATGTTGCGTCGGCCCGTCGTCTCACCTTAACATCCAGTAAACATCATCTCGATGTTTTGGAAACTGTGATATGGTCTATTTGGTCTTTGTTTTGCCATCTGGTGACATATATATAATAGTGTGTATATTATTACGAGAGAACTCCTCCACCACCCCCTTCCCCCCCCCCCCCCCCCCATCCCCTATAATTAAATAATTAATTGCACAAAGTCATCAAAGAGTTCCCTATTTTCATTTATTACTTCAACTCTGTTTTTTTTTCTATTATGAGCTCCCGATCTTTATTTTCTATTCCCACTTTGGGGTTCGAATCTCACTTTATTATTATTATCGTTATATATTTTTTGGTGATTGGTCAATTATAGACAGGATGGTGCTGCAGAATTCGTCTTTCTTTTCCTTTTATGCAGCATTTGTCGGTGCATAGTACTGAATTAAAGCGGTTTTCCTTCTGTTGGCATCGAAACAAACAAATATAAGAAGTGGCGAGACTTCGTTCGATGCTATCATACCATTAATATTTGGAGTCATCATTTGTGCTGAACTTTGAGTGTGTCTATAGTCTATCTCCTCATAAACTGAGAAGACAAGAGTCTCTCATGTAATCAGCCTGGCTTGGCCACTGCCATTCTATCGTGTCTCGCTTAATCCTAGAACTTTGACTGTACCTTCTCAGTTCCGGTGCGAAATGTGTTGATCTGCTGCGTTTTATATAGCGTTCTGTTCTCAGGGTCACTTATCCGGCTTTGATCTTGGGAGTTTGAAGGTGTGTCAGCCGGTATCTTCCATGATGTTGTAATTAGTATGCATTAAGTGCTCTTCTAAAGTGGAACCTCCACGACCAAGTTGCTTTAAATTGGTGTATTTGCAGATTTGTAACTTGAATATTTTACGAAGCAAGGTTGCCAGCACATCGCTTCTTTTTCAATCGGGCTTGGGAGTTTTATACACAAACACACACACACACACACATACACACACACACACACACACACATATATATATATATATATATATATATATATATATATATATATATATATATCAGCCACAAATACAATGGCACACAAATAACCATAATCGTTTTTAAGATTTTGTTTATTTTGAACTATTTTGTTTTAGTATATCGATCTATCAATCAATTATACCTTAACCCCTATTGAGATAGTTGGGGAAACACAGTTGCCTTTCTTATAAATTTCTGTCCTCTGCTGCCCAGCAACAAGCAGCCCTGTCCAATCTTTGATGTCCTCCACACAATGATCCCTTCGCCTCCGTATTCTTCTCCCTACTGTCAACGTGCCCTGCATTCTTGTTTTAGATAGGCCGTCGGTTTGTCTGCAGAGTTTCTTCCAGTCATCGCCCCCCCCCCCCACCCCCCGAAAAAAGTCTACCCACCCGAACAAAATGAAATTTACATAGAAAATATATACTTTTAACAGTGTCCCCCCCCCCTCCCGAAAATGTCAAGTGCCCCCTCCCCAGAGAAAAAATTCTGGAAGAAACACTGTTCGTCTGACATTAAAGAAACCATTTTAATTGAATTAAAAATATGCATTATAAATATTTATTTATCTCAACTCGCAGATTAAATAATAGATCATTTACAGCACATCTAAATTATGTACTTAAGTTGATCATACTGAATTTGTATCTTATCAGGGAATGGAGGTTGGGGAGAATGGTTGGAGTGGGAATGTGTTACTGGTTGTCTTAACTATAATTTTAGGCGAGTCAGGTAAGACCTTTGATTGCGAATGTAAATTAAAAAACAAACAGTTTTTCAAAAAAATAGGTTTGAAAGCATGGAATCCTGTTAAATCCATAGATTGTGTGACAATCCTGCACCAGAAAACGAAGGGGACTATTGTCCTGGAAACGAGTTTGACGTAAAAGGGCAAAACGAACGAGATTGTGGTTTTGGGAAAATGTGTCCGACAGGTTCGTATGAAATGTGTTTCAAAAATACAGTTAGACGTATTTTATCCTCTATGCATACATTTTAATACACAACCCTCTATGCATTTCGAAAACCATTTAATCCCCCCCCCATTGTTTTCATATTTATGCTACTATTTACTGTAAGGTGGGACATTAGATATATTAAAAGTAGCTTGAGTACTCGGATGGAGGTTGGCGGGCAGCTACAAGGAAATGCTGGTGGCTTTCTTTGCTCTCAAGCAAGGTTTCTTATAATAATGTTATTATTTAGGTTTTTTAATTTAACATGATTTCACATACACGCTTTACACATCACAGATCATAAAAACTAGCGTTGATTTACTTTTATAATTGAATGTGTTAGACTGTCCAGTTGGGAGGTGGCAATACGGCTGTGAAAAATCGTGTGAGAACTGTGAGCAGGACTGCGATAAATTCAATGGGAACTGTACCACATGCAGGCCTGGTTTTACAGATGCAGCGTCAGGATGTAGCCAGAGTGAGTCACACGAACCTTAACATTTTCTTACTGTAGTGTTGGTATCAGTCACCCAAATTTTAACTCCCCCCCCCCCCCCCACCGTTGTTATGCAGAAAGTCCCCCGAAGTTTAACATTCTCATAACGTGAAGTTAATGCTACGGTCATTTAAATAATACATGCACACCTGTGTTTTGCCACAGTGTGGAACTCGAAATCTGCATTTTAGAGGATAGAAAAATAATGGCACATAAAAATGAACCAGGAGTGATGTCCCCTAAACTTTCGCGAATATTCTCATACAACACTACTTTTAAAAATAGAATAGAATTTCGTAGAAAAAAGCAATTGCGCACCAGGTGAACGCCAAACAATCTATGTATAATAATGCGGAATATTATTAGTACTTTATGAATTCACATGCGTTTTTCTTTTTTGAGAAATCTTTTACATAAATATGTGATTGAATGTGGATTATTTGATAAATGGTGATATGTGTGGGTTGTGCTATGTAAGGTAGTGGTATGTGGGTCGGGGGCAATGGATTTTAACGTATATTTGTAGAGTGTAGTGTTTTTGCCTAATGGTTTTGCGATAATGTGGTTCAAGTTGTTTGTTGGCGTTCTGAGCGGGTTGTGTGGTGTTTATATTATATTATATATATATATATATATATATATATATATATATATATATATATATATATATATATATATAATTGTGTTAACATTTGGCGCCTTTGTTCTCTTTTTTCTACCGAAAACCTCGATACTTCTGTTATTACAATAAGTTTCAGCTGATGAAAAATGTTTAATAACTATATCACTAATTGTAATTTTACATTTTTCTTGCAGGCTGCCCACAGTTCACATTTGGGGCGCGATGTAGTGGAAATTGCATTACTAAGTGTATGACGGAGTGTGTGGATAAAATCAGTGGAGCATGTCCTCGTAAGGATTGTTGTGAATGGATTTCGTTTTTCAAAATATCATATCTAGAAAATTATATTCATTATATGTATATATATATATATATATATATATATATATATATATATATATATATATATATATATATATATATATATATATAACGGCACCTATACAAATTCATACGCAATCACGTAAGAATACCTAAAGGCGAGGATTTTTATTGATAGGATGCAATAATTGATCTATGATAAAACTTCGTAACAGTGTCATAAAATGTCAACTGACGTAGTGTTATAAATTACGCACTTAAATTCCATTTAAATATATGTGTTACATAAATGTATGTTCAAATTATAAAATGGGAAATGAATTGCCCTGGTTTAACCACAGCGACCCCAGCGAACAACATGGTGTATTTGTGGTGGCTGGTTTTGCTATTGCCTATCGTTTTAGTGATTGTGTACCTGCTCAGGTAAGTGTTGTGTATCGGTAACTGTTGACATAGATTGACTTGATCTAGAATAAAGGTAATAATTTAACATTCTTTAAACGGTTTTAGTTTAAAACAGCATAGCAATACTTTTGTTGTTGCTTTTTTTTTATTTATTAGTTTCGAGTAAAATGGAAATCAAATGCCTAAATGATTCCGTACAAAAAGTAAAACAAAAAATATTTAACAATTCTCATATTAAAAAAGCTTAGAAATAAAGCGCAAGGCACCTCCCGAAACCTTTAGAGAACACACTTGTATAACACTATGGGGGAGGGCAACTTGGGATATAAATATGATTTTTAATCAATTTTTAATAATTTAAATTTGTAATAATCGAATAGAGTTTCGTAGATAAAAAGAATTGCACACCAAGTGAACAGCAAACTATACATGTATAATAGTGTGGAAAATTAGTACTTTATAAATTCATATACGTTTTTTGAGAAATCGAAATAGCGTAAAATACTACTTCCGGTAAGCACAGATTACTCAAAATTTAAAAGAATGCAGAGAATTAGATCTTTTACTCACATGTGAAATTTTGTTTATCCATCTGAAACAATAGTCAAATTATAGGCTTTTGAAAAACCAAAAGTAGAAGACGTTCCCATTCCGGTTATTGGAAATTGCTGAAAAGTTAAAGCAGAACTAACAATTTGATGTAATAATTACATATGAAATTTTATCAACTTAGCTGTAACGGTACTCAAGTTATCGTTATCACAAACACACAGACACACATTCTCACATTCTCACATACACACAGACTTACACACAGATATAAGGACAAAATTGCAACAACAAAAAATTTCCGATTTTTCGCACAATTACAATTACAGTACTTCAACTATATTTAGTATACGAGAAAGTAAAATAATTTTTGTAATAATAAAAAAAAAAACAATCAGTGCCATTGAGATGCGTCAGTTACACAACATTTTTTTATTATAGGAAACAAAGTGATATAGCTGCCATCGCTGAGGGTGAAATGTGAAGTTTCTTGATGTTTTATGAGCACAGCTATAACTTAGTTTGTATATAAACATTATTTTTCGTAATTTTTCTACTCTGAGTGTTTTTTGGTTACAAATGACATTGTTGGGGAAATATACCATGTTAGCTCAACCAATTCAATCTAATCAATCCTACATGATATTATGTCTTCTATCTATGTATGTATTTGCAAACACTTTTATAGACTAAAATAAAACTTAGATTTCTTAAAATTTCTTTTTTAAAGTTGTAAAGAGGTTTTTGTTTTGATTGTAGGGTAGGTAATACACCTTCTCTTACAATAAGTCGTTTCATGTTATGGTAAAATTCTAGAAGTAGTTAGAATTTGAGACTAGGCTACAAATTGTAAACAGCTAAAACTAAAATTATTTTTAAAAATAAAACAATAAAGCATAGACTATCTTAAAATAAATTAACATAATGTGTTTTCAATATTTTTAATGAAACATTTAAAAACCAAGATGCTAAGTATTTACTGTTCAAAAGAGTAAGTATTTGTAGTTTATAAAGGTAATTTTATTGTTTAACAGTTAATTTTTTTATTTTGAAAATGGACAATTATAGATGTAAGTTCATTGAGAAAATTGCATTTAAATTGTTCATTTACTCTAATAAAGTTGAAATTTTATAACCTGTTAATATTGTAAAGTACATTTACTATATATATATATATATATATATATATATATATATATATATATATATATATATATATATATATTGATTAGTTTAATGTTTTTCTTAATAAAAAAATTTTTAAAATTCATTTTAACTTCAACAGTTTCTAATGGACATTTTTTTAAAGAAAACTCCATTAAAATTAATTAAATTATTTTTTGCAATGGATTTACCAAAACCTGATTACTTTATTAACATTTTATTTGTTTTTTTTAAACAACTTAAAAATATGTTATAATAATACATTTGAGTACAAGTGTTCTTTGAATATTTTGTTTATTAAAAGATATTTTTTTGAAAACAATTGTATTGTTTAATTGAATTTTACACGATATAATGATTATCAGACCGTTTAAAATTTTATATATATATATATTATCAGAGGCGTAGCAAGGACGTAAAATAAAACACCCTTGTTAGTATCCAAAATATTGTATCTGATTAAGGGACGGTGTGGTCAAATGGTAGAGTTTTCAGCTGCTAACCCGAAAGTCTCGAGTTTAGATCCCAGGCTCGAGCCCGTAGGTTGTCTTTGATTCCATCCAGCTCAGATGGGTACGTGAAACATTAGGGAAAACGGTAAAATAAAGGCGGCTGGGCATAGTACGTACCATACTATTCCTTCATATGAAACAGGTGGACTCTACTACTCGAGCCTCATAGACCGGCAGGTTTAAAAGTTTACTGTGTATTGGTCAGGAGAGACAATCACCAGAGAACAAATATCGTCCACTTGCTACAAGAAGGAGCGTTCAAAAGGCAATGCAGCGGTGGTTTATGCCCTTATGTGGTGTACAATAGGGTTCAATCGACATAGGCATCTGAAAACACATTTTGCCATTTATCCGGTAGCTAATCTGCAAACTCAATGTATCACGTTTTTAAAAATAATAGCAGATGCAAAATTCAATTCAGCATCAGTTAGAGATTTAAAAAAAAAACAACAACTCATCCGTAGTTCAGATCCCCAAAGTGTCCTTGCAGTTGGCATGAATGTCGATGGCGCTGTGTACACGCTAAGAACAGAACATGGTGTCCTCAAACATACGTATACCAGAACAGTGTTTCTTCCATACTTTTTTCTCCGGGGGGGCACTTGAAATTTTCGGGGGGGGGGGGGGGGGGGGTAGACTTTTTTCGGGGGGGGGGGGGGGCGGACACTGTTAAAAGTATATATTTTCTATATAAATTATATACATTTCATTTCGTTCGGGGAAGCGGTAAAAAAATTTCGGGGGGGGGGGGGCAAGCCCCCCGAAGAGATGCCTGAAAGAAACTCTGTACCAGAAGTGAGTTTTTCTTTCTGCACGAACAACTGCTCCAGTAAAAACACTACGAACCAATCACTGAAAGTCGGCGATGGCTACCGATGCTCTCTGCCTGCTCGCACATAGTCATCAAAAAATGCAGACAAAATGTATAGATTAATAGATGGAGTAATAACTGTGTAATAATTTATTGAACAGCTTTGTCAATATCATTAACAAATGTGATGTTTGTTTCACTGTGTGGCTCAGATATAGAGTGCAACACTCTGTAACAAATGAAGAACATGAAAAAAAAAAAAAGATAGACCTACAGGAAAAATTTGTTACTGAAATTCGGTAAAATTTACAAATTTTATTTGTTTAGAAGTTTATTATGTATTTTTAAATATTAAAAGCCTGGTTGTAGTTTTCTTAAGTTCTTAAAATTACGGCCTAAACAGTATCGCCCTCTATTCAACCCGCTCTGACCCTAAGCAAAATTGCTGGTCAGATAGCCACTACGTAATATTTGTTTAACTTTGATACAGTGGATACAGGCAAGATAATGTATTGCAATCAAGTAAACCTCTCTGATCTCACATGTTAAAGTTTAAAGAAACTTAACTAAAATATTTAATTACGGACCAACCAAGCGATCATTTGCAAAAAACTTGAATGTTTTTTAGCATTTAATTTTTAGAATATACTAGACCACCCGTCATTCTTTTGATAACTGGGGGTTTCGGGGGTCATTCATAAATGACATCATCGTCACTAATCGTCACAAAAAAACCAGACCCCAAAAAAAGACGTTACACCTCAGACGTTTTTGTCTTTTAAAACACCGATTTCGGCTGAGCATGGGTCTGACCACACTATCCCTTCATGTGCTGAGGACACAGAAACAAGTGAACTGTACTTCACTTGCTCTGTGTCCCGCTAAGTCCCAATAAGCAACATTATCATTCATATAAAAAATGAAATTTTTTTTTGTCGTGATGGGTTTCGAACCCGTACTAGCCACATGGTAACTATTACAGTATCATTAGCTATGTGTGCACTTACAAATTAGCGCAGACGTAGTCCCATAATTAAGTGCAAAGTAAGAAACTTCAGTTACGAGAATAGCCCTTATTATTTGAAATTAAATTATATCCGAAAATTAGCCAATTCCATAGCTAAACAAAGATTTATATAAAATAATTAAAGCTTGAAATATTTTAGTATAGAAAATCATTATTGGCATAGATTCTACTCATTCTAGCTCTAAATATAGCTAGATCTCGATCTTAAGTTTAGTTTTTCCGTAACTCTAGCTCTAGATTCTAGATCTAGAACCTGGATAGATGTATTCCATGTATTCTCGAATTTAGATGATTCTTGAAGCTAAAAAGCAAATATTTATTTCAAATATTTAAGGACTAGCATAGTTTTATAAACTCAATAATTTATTGTAATTTTATAATGGTTTTTATTTTTAACTATTTAATTTCGGTTTGACCTAGAATCTGGATTCATGATCTAGGATTGACTTTCTCTTCGTCCGACAGCTGATCTATAGATCTAGAGAAATTTATTGTATACTCAAATTAGAAGAACTGTTGAAAATTGATAATAGTGTTGGAACCTAATGGCAAAAAATGGCAAACGGACGTATAGTTAAAGCTATTGCCGACAGAAAATTAGCTTTATAACGCGTTAAACTTTTGAATGGGCAAAAAAAAAAAGCTTCGGTGGAAGCCGCCATTATTGTTATAAAAAGTAAATAAATCATGTGATGTCACTATAAGTAAAATCATTGTTATGAAATGTTATAATTAGTGTGGTTAATTTACCAATGAATATATCAATAAATTAATTAACGTCTTTAAATAAATTTGTGATCAACAGTTTGGTAAAAAAGAACACTGTTCTCTACCTAAATACGTATTTTACAGCTCTACAAATAGTATAGATTATCTCCTGTAACCAAACAGATAAGCAAACAAAAAAAAACCCACCAAATAAATATACAAACATGTAAACAAACTTGAGTTTTTATAGTATACTAGACAACCCGTTATCATTAGATAACTGTGGGTTTCGGGGTCATCCATAAATGACATCACGTCTGTCACTTAGCATCACAAAATAACCAGACCCCACATTTAAAAAGGCGTCACACCTCAGACGTTTTTGTCATTTAAAAACACTGACTTTGTCTGAGCATTGGTCTGACTACATAATCTTTTCAAATGATGAGGGCACAAAAACAGGTCAACTATACTTCACCTGCCCAGTGTCCTCCCAACTCAGACATGTTTTTGTCTGTGAAATCACAGATTTTGGCTGAGCGTGGGTCTGACCTCACTATCTCTTCATATGCTGTCGTAACTGTTGAACTTTACACCTACTCAACACTACTTCACCTGCCCAGTGTTCCGCCAAGTCTCAGACAGCATGGCTCTGACCACACTATCCACGTTATATACTGAGGACAAAGAAATAGGTGAACTCTACTTCACTGGCCTGTATCCCGCTAAGTTCCAATAGGCAAAGGCACCATTATCATTCACAACTAAAAAAAAAAAAAAAAAAAAAAAAAAAATAAAAAAAAAAAAAAAAATAATAAAAAAAAAAACAACCACTGACCAGTTTAGAACTCATGCCACCGGCATGGTAACCTAATTTGCTAACCTCTTAGCTATCTAGGCTCGTACTCTGGAGATATAATAACTTATGTATTTTACTTCTAAGCGACGTAAGAATCTACGCGAATCAGCCCTAGAATTAGATTATAAATTATATTTTATCTTAAATTAGCCAATTGCATAGCTAAACAAACAAAGATTTATATAAAATAATTAAAGACTGAAATTGTTAAAGTTATAGCCGACAGAAAATTAGTTTAAGAACCCGTTAAACATCTGAATCGGCAACTAAATCTTTGATTGAAGCCGCCATTTATTGTACTAAAAAGTAAACAAATCATGTGACGTCACTATTCCCGCAAAGTAAAGTCAATGTTTTAAAGTTTTAAAATTAAAGTGGTTAATCTACCTATGAATAAATCAATAAATTAATTACCGTTTTTAAATAAATTTGTGATTAACAGTCTGTCTGAAAACAAAAATTGTTCTCTACCTACATACTATTTTAAAGCTCCACACATATTTCTGATTCTCTCCAGTAGTCAAATAAATATTCAAACATGTAAACAAATTTGAGTTTTAGTAGTATAGAGATATATATGCCACATTGAAAAAACGCACTGTATTCCGTCAAAAGCGACGAAAGGGGAAGTAACCGACTTTTATCGGTTGTGCAGGTTTTAAAATGGTTTTCTCTCCTTTTATATGAATACAATTGCACTATCAAATAAGGTATTTCTTGCAGAGATTTTGCTCTAGAAGGCTGAAGAGAGCGGTATTTGAACCTTATCGTATTTGAGAAGGTTGAAGATAAGCATGAATTTTTATGTTACCAAATGGATTCATTTCTAGGATGGAATATAGTAGACTAATATATTGGTTGGTACAGATGGTTGGTTCAGATGGTTAGGTCAGGTGGTTGGTTCAGATGGTTGGTTCAGATGGTTAGGTCAGGTGGTTAGGTCAGGTGGTTGGTTCAGATCGTTGGTTCAGATGGTTAGGTCAGGTGGTTAGGTCAGTTGGTTAGGTCAGGTGGTTGGTTCAGGTGGTTGGTTCAGGTAGTTAGGTCAGGTGGTTGGTTTCAGGTGGTTGATTCAGGTGACTGGTTAAGGTGGTTGGTTCAGATGGTTGGTTCACATGGTTGGGTCAGGTGATTAAGTCAGGTGGTTAGGTTCAGATGGTTAGGTCAGGTGATTAGGTCAGGTGGTTAGGTCAGGTGGTTAGGTCAGGTGGTTAGGTTAGGTCAGTTGGTTAGGTTAGGTCAGGTGGTTGGTTCGGATGGTTAGGTCAGGTGGTTGGTCCAGATGGTTGGTTCAGACAGTTAGGTCAGGTGGTTGGTTCGGGTGGTTGGTTCAGACGGGTGGTTCAGATGGTTAGGTCAGGTGATTGGTTCAGATGGTTAGGTCAGGTGGTTGGTACAGATGGTTGCTACAAATGGTTGGTTCACGTGGTTGGTTCGTGTGGTTGGTTCGGATGGTTGGCTTAGATAGTGTCGGTTTAGGTGGTTAGTAAACGTAGTGGCAACCCATGGCTGTTTCTGGTGTTTTTTACAGCTAGTTAGTACAGGTAGTTGTTACACATAGTTGGTACGGGTGAATTTTACAGGCAGTTAGTACAGGTGGCTGGTACAAATGGTTTATTTAGGTAGTTACATACGTTTAGCGCAGGTGGTTGGTACATGTGGTTGGTACAGGTGACTAGTACATGTGGTTGGTACATGTGACTCGTACATGTGGTTGGTACAGGTGACTAGTACATGTGGTTGGTACATGTGGTTGGTACAGGTGACTAGTACATGTGGTTGGTACATATTGTTGGTACAGGTGACTAGCACATGTGGTTGGTACATGTGGTTGGTACATGTGACTAGTACATGTGGTTGGTACATGTGACTAGTAC
>NW_026731577.1:347500-372500 GCF_028476545.2 Physella acuta
TAGAGTTTTTCAACACACGAGATTAGAGCTTCATAATTGAAAGAGACCCCTCCAACACAGTTAATAATACTATATATGTTAACTGGTTATGCTTTCTTACATTTTTCTTTTTGGATTTGCGTGGTCGAGTCGGTAAAGCTCATGGTTGCTAAACCGAAAAGTCTAGAGTTCGAACCCTCGGGCAAATGAGGCTCGTTAGCTGGGGACAGCTACTCTTCTATGAGAGACAACTCCAAAAGCAAACAACTGCTGTCGTGTAGTTTGTTCTTCGTTGGACAAAGGCTATGGAAGCAAATCTAATAGAAATGCAGGCTAAAATCGGAGTCAATGGCCTTAAGTGTGCATAACCAGTTGACGCGAACGTTAATTTTAAACATATCACCTATACAGATTTTATTTTACATAAGCTAAATGCTGAAATTAGTTTATATACATGTTACTTATAGTTTGTATGACCTACTTTATCACTTAATCTTAATCCCCTAATCTTTAACATATTACTTGCACCGACTTTAAATTTAACATATGCTAAAAGCGTAAAATTTACAACACTTTACTAATAGTTTGTTCAACCTACT
The DNA here is from genome assembly GCF_028476545.2 of Physella acuta. Taxonomy (NCBI): domain Eukaryota; kingdom Metazoa; phylum Mollusca; class Gastropoda; family Physidae; genus Physella; species Physella acuta. The sequence goes on from NW_026731577.1 coordinate 348,079, forward strand.
TTAACACTTAGTCCAACATAAGCTACCCTAAGCTATTACCCACATTAACTCGAATAATTTACGTATTTTGGAAATACACCAACGAGTATGATTGTCATAAATTGCATTCAATTTTTTTTTAAAACTTAGCCATCTTAAATGAGCAGTATGATTAACCAAGTCTATTTTTAATCATTTCGAAATTTAATAACACTTAACCAATCTTCACCTAAACTTAGAATCATACCTATCTAAACCGACCTTAACAAAAAAAAGGAAATTTAATTAATCTATCTTATCAAATCTTTCTAAAATTTTATTCATAATAGCATAAAATATAGATAAACAAATAATATTTAAAAAAAAAATAAACAGTAAAACCCGATTTATATTTATAGCAACATTTTAAATTACAATTTATCTTTTTTACTTTCTCGTATATACGAAGTATAGAGAAAGTATTGTAATCGTGCAAAAAAAATCGAGATTTTTACAAATCTCGACGTCTTACACCTCGCTGATACGGAAAAACATAATTTTGCAATCTTGTCCGTATGTCTGTGTGAGTGTGTGTGTGTGTGTGTGTGTGTGTGTCTGTGTGTGTCTGTGTGTAAACACGATTACTTGAGTACCGTTACAGCTAGGTTGATGAAATTTAATATATAAGTATTTTATCAAAATCTTAGATTCGTATCAACTTTTGAGCGATTTCCAATAACGGGAAGTGGTACTTTTTCTACTTCGAATATTTCAAAAGCCTATAACTTGAGTACTATTTCAAATAGATAAATGAAATTTCAGATGTAAGTAAAAGATCTAATTCTCTACCTTCTGCCAAATTTTGAGTAATTTCCGTTGACCGGAAGTACTAATTTACGTTATTTCCGATTTCTCAAAAAACACATATAAATTTATAAAGTACTCATAATATTGTGCACTATTATGCACATTTTATTAGGCGTTCACTTGGTGTGCAATTCTTTTTTTTTTACAAGATACGAAATTATAATAAAATTCTTTAAAAAATAATAAAAAAATCCGATTTAGTTAATTTTGATGTCAGATAGCATTGTCATCGGGTCTAGACCCACGTGCCAATTTTCAGAGGAATTGATCGGTTAGAAGTGGTCGCAGTTTTGCTCGCCAGTTTCGATCGATGACGAAGATGACAAAAGACAGACAACAGACAGAGGAAGCAAGTTAAATAAAACCGTGAAAACCCGTAATTAGTTCGGTGGTGTGTCTCAAAGTCTCATTGCTACATTGAGTCTAATAGAAAGTAGTGGCATGTTCTTGACTGGTTTTTCATTTAATGGGCGAATCTGCTGACGGCTATGGAAAGACATCCAGTGGTCCCAATACAGCCAAGGATAATCCCATCAAAAACCCACTAATGCCCCGTTTTTTAACAATGCTCCACATGACGTACAACATATTCACTAGTTAGCTTGAGTTTATAAAAACAAGAAACAATGATTACATTTTTCTTTCTCTACAGAAGTCTTTGCTAGCAGAACTCAAATTCATCTAACTGGGCCGTTAGCACAAGGATTCGATCCTGCTACCCCTAAAGAAGACACTACTGGATTCGATCGTGCTACCCCTATAGAAGCCACTAAGTTGGATGATATCACTAAAGAAGGGATAGCAAATATAACACCGAATTCTCATACAACGGCAGCATCAACTACTGGTAGTTACACCAGTCAAATTGAGGCTCCCGAAGCGCTAAACAATTATGCCACCACTACAGAATCAACGTCTCAAACAGAAGCAAATCCAAACGGACCATCAGATGAAACACACTCTCCTATCGCCATGACAGCAGTAAACCCGAACCAACTGAGTTCAACAGAGAAAAGTCGGAACGAGAAAATCCACGCTGGAGCTAACGTCTCTTCTCATGTTGCCAAGTTCAATGGAAACAATAACGTATATTCGGATGAAGCAAGTGATGGCGATACCACAGATCATCTACCATCAACAATGAATCTTCGCAACAAGAACAGCGCCACACTGACTAATAAAAGTACTTTAACTGAAGAGAAGATGGCTAATTCATCCCTCAACAGAGCCATTGATTCGCTCTGTGTTTCAGGTAATTACATTTCTAATATTATAATAGTTAATAATTATAGCCCCTCAATGTATATTTTATAAAAATAGGCATATCACAGAAAGCTGTTGCCCTTTCGCAATTTGGTGTCTAAAACTATCTTTTCTGTAAACATAAATTATGTGCTGAATGGAAGAGATGGTTGTAGATTCGCATAACGTAAAAAAAAAAAAAAGCTTCATCGCCATTGTTTCATTTTGTGAAAATTACTATTTTTATATATACATTTAAACTAATGTCTAAAAAAAAATTAAATATTTTTCAATTCAAAAACTTGATGTCATTTCTCAAGTGAATTTTTTAATCAACGTACAGTACAAAAAACGAAATCAAGATATTTCTTCCTCTTTTCTCTCTTTGTTCCTTTGTGGGACAAGGGGAGCAATGGTAGGTTTGTTATCAATCACAATAAATTAAAATCAGTGTTTCTTCCAGACTTATTTTTCCGGGGATGCACCTGAAATTTTCTGATGGGGGGGGGGGGGGGGAACGACACTGTTAATTTTTCTATATAAATTCCATTTCGTTATTTTGTTCGTGACAGGAAATGCCTGGAGGAAACACTGATTATATTTAATTTTATCTGACAAAATTTGAACACATAATTCTCTTTGATTAGAACAGTTAACTCACACAAAAATTAAAAACAGTCAGAACAAAATTGCAAATCACTTCCTTTTAGTTTTTTTTTTTTTACGTAGAAGACTAATGATAGAACTTGCATGAAATTTCTAAAGTGGAATGTTAGTAGTTAAAACAAAGATATTTTAGATACCACCTTCATTTATTAAATAAATTGATTGTACTGTTTACTATTTTTTTTTCCTTAATCAATAATTGTTTAAAAGTTAAAAAGTCGCTCCTAAACGTTTTCAGCCAGCTGGTGAGATTTCGTAAATTTATTACAAACATTGTTCGATACACATACTTTTAAAATAAACTCATTGAATAAACTCCTTCAATCTGTTGTAAAGTCCGACAAAAACCTCGCAATAACTTTTTTTACAAACCACTTCTATTTTTATAACACCGCACACAATTTAAAAAAATATTTTATACACGATTTAAAAAAAAAAAGTCGACCTTATTCATTAGTACCAGAAGATCAAGATTACAAACTACATTGTCACCAGGAGTTGGTTACTGAATGTTTGTGTATTGTCGGCCGACAAAACTAATTTATTATCTCTCTAAGTTATTATCTCTCTTTTAACTACCAACTTCACTGTCTTTGTGCTTTTTAAGTTTTGGTGTTAATTTTTGCTATTAGAAGGGTTTGGTGTTAATTTTTGCTATTAGAAGGGTTTGGTGTTAATTTTAGCTATTAGAAGGGTTTGGTGTTAATTTTTGCTATTAGAAGGGTTTGGTGTTAATTTTTGCTATTAAAAGGGTTTGGTGTTAATTTTAGCTATTAGAAGGGTTTGGTGTTAATTTTTGCTATTAGAAGGGTTTGGTGTTAATTTTTGCTATTAGTAGGGTTTGGTGTTAATTTTTGCTATTAGAAGGGTTTGGTGTTAATTTTTGCTATTAGAAGGGTTTGGTGTTAATTTTTGCTATTAGAAGGGTTTGGTGTTAATTTTTGCTATTAGAAGGGTTTGGTGTTAATTTTTGCTATTAGTAGGGTTTGGTGTTAATTTTTGCTATTAGAAGGGTTTGGTGTTAATTTTTGCTATTAGAAGGGTTTGGTGTTAATTTTTGCTATTAGAAGGGTTTGGTGTTAATTTTTGCTATTAGAAGGGTTTGGTGTTAGTTTCGGTTTTAGAAGGGTTTGGTGTTAATTTTTGCTATTAGAAGGGTTTGGTGTTAACTTTTGCTATTAGAATGGCTTGGTGCCTTGGTTAAAATCAATGCCGTTTAACATTTCAACGTTTTTACAACATTTTCTATTCTCAATGCACCAAGATAGTATGCACTGCAATAAAAAAAATATTCTAAACAACGAAGTTACAAGATCGAACCCAACCTACTGTACACTTTTTCAGGATTTTTCCAATGTGTTCTTGGTTGTTGGGTGTGGGTGGGGTCAGTGGCGTCGCTAGGTCGGGTGTCACCCGGCGCGGAACCTCATGGTGTTCCCCCACCCCCCTGCCAAATAAAAAAGTAAAGGCTAAATAAATAAAATAAAAAATAATAAATAAATAAATAAACAAATAAATTAATATATATATATATATATATATATATATATATATATATATATATATATATATATATATATATATATATATATATTAAGCAACGTTTTCATAATAAGTTATTAGATATGGTGACACCCCCAACCTGGTCGTTGATTGACTTTAATTGCCAGTAACTGAAAATATTCAACTTAACATATTTTCCTCTGTAAATTTTGCAGTTGGTGTCACCGTTGGGTGATAGCTTCATAATGTGTACAGTTAACAGTAACGATGTTTATCTATAGCAGGCAACTAATACAGTTGGATGTAGCATTGTTTTCTCTATAGTTAGCAGGTTTACGTCATGGTGTCACCTCCCCGTCCTTGTCGTGATTTGTTCATTTGTATTTAAAAGACTTTTTCACTCTAATTAAGCATTAATTAACTGGTAAAAAAAAATGGCATCTCTATATTTTGCAGTTTTTTTGTCTTGTTGTCACCCCTATATGGTGTAACCCAGTGCGGTCCGCACCCCGCACCCTGCCTCTCGACACCTCTGGGTGGGGTCGTAAAGATTGCAAATAGTATTGGTCTAGGGAGAGGCTTTGCAACATTGCTCGCGGTTAGATTGGATAGAACATTAACATTTATGGTACTATATATTTTCTACTGGATAGTGTAACAGGAAATCAAATGTTTCTCGGTCTTTACCCTGTTTACAAATATTGATATTACGAAAACATTTTCAAAAATGTTATAACGAAAGCATGGCTATGTTGATCAAGAGCAGAAGTTTCGCCGTTACAGTGTTAAGTTTGTAATATTATTGCAGTAAATATTACATTTAACGCTGATAAATTTTGATCTTTGGCAGTGGCGTAGCGAGGGCGGGTATCACCCGGTGCGGCACTTAATGGTGTCACCCCCCAGAGGCGTAGCGACCCTTCCCGGCGCCCGGGACAAACTTTCAATTTTCGATTTGTACCCCCTACACCCTTGTCGGGATTTATCAAATTTGCTCTTTAAAGACTTTTAAACACTCGAATTAAGCACTTAATTAATTGGAATTATCATTTTTCTCTATATATTTTGCTATGTTTTGCCTTGGTGTCACCCGGTGCGGTCCGCACCCACCGCCCCTACCCCTCGCTGCGCCACTGATCTTTGGATTAAGCTTGACTAAACTTTAAGTATTGACCATAATCACAAACACAAATGTGTATGTTTGGTATGACCAATTCATTCATGCATTTACAGCATTGTTAGGTAATCTAATAATATATGCGACTTCATTATGAAATATAATATATTGTGTACTTTTTTAATAGCACCGTGCAACGAAAAATAATATTAATAATAACAGACATGTTATTTACATCGTCAGTTTGCCTTGCATGTTCACTTTAGTATTACAGTTTTCATTATCGGCTTGTGAGGACTGATACAGATTTACAATAGTAATACTTCTTTCTTACTTGTTCGTACTTTCATTCATTTTAGATGGTTTACTTATACGTAGATCTGATACAAAACGTCTAATTAAATTTTTTTTAAACCTGAAAATGCTAAAATGCAATTAAATGATGATTCAATGGGTTTTTTTTTATCGACGTGGTGGGGTGAGGGGGGTTGGGTTATTAAGTAGAGCTAAAACAAATTTGTGATTAAAGAAAAATAAAATTGTAAAAATGTTAAGCAACCGGAATGTTTTTTAAGTACAACGAGACACATTCCCAAAAGTTTTCACTAGTCATAAAGCCTACTCAAATCTTCCTTCCCAACCATGACTGTTATCTGCGTTTTCTTTAGCAAAGCTGTTGTTTTATGGTGTAGGGCTTCTAGCCCTATAGTCAAACATCCTTCTTCATCCGAAGGTTTATGTAGGCGATGATGATGAAAGCTGGGTGAAAATATTCAACCCATCATTGACCTAAATGAACATATTTTGTTGTCAAACCTTCTCTATTCTTGTTGTTTTTGTTAAATGTATAAGAAAATAAAATCAGCACACAAGTTACGGCCCTTTACAGTTAACTTTTTCTCAAAGACCAATGCAAGGCGTAGCGACCCTTCCCGGCGCCCGGGGACAAACTTTAGATTTGCAACCCCCCCCCCCCCTTCAAACTTTCAATTTTGCACTTTCCCTCAAGCTTTCAATTTATTGTTCCAACCCATTTTGGCGCCCCCAAAGGTCGGCGCCCGGGGACATATGTCCCTCCCCCGCCCCCCCCCCTCGCTACGCCTCTGCTTGGGGGGGGGGGGGGGCAGCTAGTATGTCTGTAAACGACACTAGACTTTCTTCAATGAAGAGGACGGTGGCTGCAGACTCTATCATGCATTCCAATAAGACACGTTAATAGATAAATAGTAAAACGCAACATTTTAATTGTTATACAGATAACCATTCATATCACTAGCTACACTATATAAAACTTTCTTTTACTATTCTATGCCCGAACTGTCTCTAACTTAGTCTTGTCTTAAAAGTCCTTCTGTATTCATTGCATTCTATCCAAAAAAATTATCAAGCAGCTTAGAGCCTCGAACTTTAACGCCTACCGACAATACCAACTGACTCTAAAAGCGTCCTTAATATGAATTTCTCTATCTCTTACTCTACTGTTTGCAGAGTTTCTTCCAGGCATTTCTTTGTGGAAGGGAGGGGGCAGAGCCCCCAATAAAAAAGTGTAACCCCCCCCCCCCCGCGAACGAAATGGAATTTTTATAGAAATTATATACTTTTAACAGTGTCCGCCCCCCCTCCCGCCGGGAATTTTAGTCCGCCCCCCTCCCCCCCCCCCCCCCCCCCCCCCCGAAAATTTCAAGTGCCCTCCCGGAGAAAAAAGTCCAGTCACATTCAAATCTATGCTATGAAACTCTAAATAAAAATATTTTATTGTAAAAGCATTTATAGAATTAAAAAAAAAGTTTTTTGTCTTTTTTTTTATTTCTTTACAGGACTCATCCTAGCTCATATTTGGATTAGCTATTTGGTGTATGCCATCATTATCGGACTTTTAGCTATTGTGGCGAAAGAACTCTATTCAGCAAGGATCCGTCGGTGTCAAATTGGCCTGGAACTGAATCCCGTTGCCTAGAACATGAGCGCAACCAACACCAAAAAAATCAATTGATTAAAAAATTGTTTTTACTACTTTGAGGGAAATACTTAAGGCTATTTTGTATTCAATACAGTTTAATTTTAAAACACCCTAGTTTATGTATTATTTACAATTGTGTACATTAATTTATACAATTTGAATAAAATAATTTTTAAATTGTACTCCCCACAAAACTATTATTAACTAGTTCCATTTAAGTTGCGTGAAACAAGTTCGAGCTTATTGTATAGCTGCTCTTTAAATGGAAAAAAACTTTTCTTAAAATAATGCGTCTAATATTCAATACTGTTCGATGAGAAAGATGAATAGACATTTTTTTTCGAAGATCGGCGTTTTTAGTTTAACTTTGTGACTCATTAGTTCTGTTATATGAAAAGATTCACTGAATATCCGCCAACACGTAATAGAGCAGATGAAGTAGAGTTTGTCAGTTCTTTTGGCATCGGTGTATCACAAAGATATAGTGTAATAAGTTCTTTGCCCAGGCATCTTCGGTTTACCTAATATAAGATATGAACCTATCGAGACTTTGGGATATTGTTAAATAGGTTGGATAATTATTATAACTGAAAAGGAAGAAAATTCCTTTCTTTTTAATGATTAAAATTAATTTTACAATTAAATTAAAATGTTGGTTTTAAATTAGCAACAGTGTAAATTTTATTATTGGTTGGTGTTATTAAAGGGGTTATGTAACGAGTAAGTTTTTAGGCATATCTTTTTAAAAATCTTATTCGATGCTAGGCAACATGCCGAGCTTTTATATAAGACTAGGCATGCTGCCCAGCTTCGCTTAGGCTTTCGAAAACATTGAGAATTTGAATGCTTAATTAATTCGCCCGAAGGTCGGTCTACGACCTCAAGAGTTATGAAGAGGTTCCTCCGTGGACATTTTTTTTCGATTTATAGCTCATATAAGGTACCGGTCAGTCGAGGTCAGTTTTGACCCCCACATCGTAGACTTTTCGGCCAACCGGCCCCCGTGTTCTGTCGCACCAAGGCAAGATCATGCCAAATTTGAAGCGCCTGCGGCGCCGGGAAGTGCCCTATCGGACACCCGACAATCTAGATCTAGATCTAGATTCCTAAAAGAATTTTTTTTTTTAAATTTAGCCCGAGCATAATAAAAAAGAATACATTAACCAAGTTGACTTGCTGTGTCTCGAACACGCACCACCTGCGTGGTTTAATGTACACTAACATCTCCGCTATTTAGGCACCTTATAAAATACGGAGAATGAAACACGTATTTTAAAATCTTAACTTACGCGAATATGCCTATTCTTTCAAATTAATTTTTTATCCCAAATTAGCCAGTTCCAAACAAAGATTTTGTATAAAATAAATAAGTCTTGAAATAGTTTAGTCCTAATATAGACATTTATTTTTGGAATTAATTTTAGAGAAGTTAGAGTCTAAATCTAGATCTTAGCGTCTACGTCTAGATCTAGTTATTGCGTAGATTTAGATTTAGTCTAGATCTAGAATCTCTAGATCTAGAATCCAAATACATAAAATAAATTTTATGAGTTTAGGCCGGAAAAATTGTATTGTATACATTTCATAGTGTACGTAGATCTAAATCAAATTTGAATGAAATAGTTCATTTCTTTTCATTCTTAACACGGCAGATGACGTCATTAGTTAATGTATAAGCAATAGTGACGTCACAGTTTTATGCGTTCTTTTTCACATATATTAATGCTTTTCCGGTTGCATAAATAATACTGTTTCTCTACATTCGAATACGCCTTTAATTTTTATTTTTCTTCTTTAAGTAAAATTGTGGTTATACATTTAAAACATCTAACATATTATTTTCAACAAAAGTCCGTAAAAAGTTCTCCATATACCGCTGCCGATTCTGACGTGATGTCCGGCGAAAATTTTTTGCGGACAGAGAAAGAGAGAGAGAGAGAGAAGAGCGCACATGGCCTTTTATAAATTAGGATTATAAGAGAAAATTTTAGGTGAGATCACTCCCGCTTTTTCTTTCTGGGTTTTTTTTTCTGCAATTAATGCCTTTGTGGGATAAAAGTCTGATATTTTGCACATTACCTTTAAAAATTCTAGTTTTTTTCTAATTCAAATAGAACCATTATATTTTAATTAATATGCCTCATACTTTGCTTAACTTTTTTAATTGGAAGTTAATAAAACTAAGCAGTTTTAAAGCATTTTACTTTCTTGTATACAAAGTATAGAGAAAGTCTTGTAATCGTTCTGAAAAATGTAAGTAAAATTTTAATAGGTTTCACCGTTTACAACTCCCAACAGTATCGTATACGGAATATAAAGGATGCATTGTAATCGCGAAAACATTTAAATAGAGATTTGACAAAATTCCGGAGCCCGAAAAAAACATTCGTTTTGCCATCCTGTCCGTCTATGTAGCTTTCGGTAAACACGAAAATACAAGTACCGTTTCAGTTATTTTGACCACTTTTCATGTATAAATATTATATCAAAGTTCTATCAACTTTTGGGCGATTTCCAACAACAAAAAGTGATACTACTTGAGTATTATTAAAGCTAGGTAGAAAAAGTTTCTTATGTAGTAATATTAGTTTGTGTACGAAGGTTCCTTATAACTTGTGTACGAATTCCGGTAAACGGAAGTGGTATGTTGCTCTATTTCTTTGGGAATACAATAAGTTGAACACTGTTTTAATTAGGTGAAAGGAATTGCATCTATAAGTATAAGATATTTTGATTATTCTCAAACCTTGAGTGACCGGAAGTGGTATTTTATTCCTTTTCCGGTTTCTTAACTACATATAACATATGGACCGTTTCAGTTAGATGAACGAAATTTTATAAATAGGTACAACATCTTAGTTTTCACGTAGGTCAAGAGTCAATGACAATGAACTGTGACATGCAATTTGACATAATTAAATGTTTAATGAACTTTGAAAAAATTAATTAGTTTTTTAAAGTACCCACTTTCCGCTCAATTATGCTTAAATCTTTACGTTTTTTCGGTGCGCAATTCCTTTTTTTCTCGATTCTATTATATTGAAAAAATGAAGAAATAAAAATTAATAAAAGCATTACTATAGCCTCAATGTTATATAAGAATATACTAGAAAATTTAAAAGAGAGCACTCTTCAGTGGCGGAACTAGAAAAAAAGGACCACCCCGCAAAAAAATTTTTTGGGCCCCCCCATATAATATATTGACATATATATATATATATATATATATATATATATATATATATATATATATATATATATATATATATATATATATATATATATATACTCAAACACAAAATACGAACATAGGATACTCATTGCTGGCCTGTTCGTGTTTTGAGAAATACTTGGTTTTATTTTAATTAAAGCAAATTACAACATCATGTCATGTGTGTAAGTGCATTAGTCTGTTTTGTGAAAATCAGTTGTATATTATCTCTGCCGTTAGACTGCTAACGTCTTATTGGTGAAAAGAATATATAACATGAAAGCTTTCTGTAAATAATGGTGTCTCGTGTCATGTTTATTTTTTTGTTTTTTTGTATTTATATTATTAATTTTAAATACATTTTCTTTTTATACAGTGTCATTCTTTAGTAAGTAATTTATAAACAAATAAATATAAAGAGAAGTAATTGCTTTTTGACTTGTTTAGTACAAATCTATTAAAAGGAGCTTATGAGCATCACTATTTGACTATTTAAAAAAGGGAAATAAGTCATGGAAGTGGTTTGAACTTATGCTTATCTATGATAAGTTTGATTGTAGGAGAAAGAGGACTCGGCTTTCACAGTGGTTTAAAAACGAAGGAAAAATGAGCGTGGAGTGGTGTCTTTAGAATAAAGATAATCCAACCCCAGCTACTGTAATCTTTTTACAAAGTCAAAAATGCAAGAAATTTTTTTTTTAACTATAACAATTTTTTTATGGTCGGCCGTGGGCCCCTAAATGGCGTGGCCCCCCCCCCCCCCCCGCATTGCGGGGTCTGGCGGCACTGTAGTTCCGCCCCTGGCACTCTTACTTTATTTAGAAATGGTTAATACACCGAGGCATTTTAAGAGATATTATTGCGTGATTACGCTAAAACTTAGTTAAAAATGTGAAAGTACGTTAACCTACTTGTATTTGTTTAAATTTATATTATACTGTGTACAAGGATTGGCAATTTTTAGCACAGTTTCTTATATATAGTTTTATTGAAATCTAGAAAAAAAGTATTCAATGTATTTTTTACCAACATTTATTTAGTAAAATAAGTAAACTTTCCTTTCGAACAGGTAGGTGGAGTAGAGTTCACCTGTTTCAGCCACATTAGGTGGGCTTAGGAACGTTTTGATTACACGAACACGAGATTCAATAACAATTCAATACAATTTTTGCATTAGATAGATAGATATATTTAACAGTTTAACCAAATCTTTTTTTTTTACTTTGTTGAATTATTAAAAAGAAACAAAAATTAATTCTACTTAACGTATTTTAATAGAAACAACTTAAAACTTAAAATTGAAAACCAAGATGTAAATATTATATATAAAAAAATATTTTTATAATTTTTACATTTAAAAATATATATATGTATACTTATGTAACACAATATTTGGTAATAAAAATATGTAGCCAATGTTTCCGTATTTTTGCTTTATATTTATTACCTTATACTTATACAATACAGTCTGTTTGGAAATAAACAATTTAAAATAACTTTACCAATTCAACTAAGAAGAAAATTAATAATTAAAATGCTTAATTCCAAACAAGCGGTGACAGGACAAACAATCTCGGACAAAATATTTCAGACAAAATGTCCCAAATAAAATATTTCACGGACAAATGATCTCAGGACAAATGATCTCAATGACAAAATATATCAGGACAAATGACCTCAGGACAAATGATCTCAGGACAAATAATCTCAGGACAAATGATATCAAGGACAAAATATATTAGGACAAATGATCTCAAGACAAATGATCTCAAGGACAAAATATATCAGGACAAATGATAACATGTACAAACGATCGCAGACAAATATCTCACAGTAAAATATTTATAGTATTTACGATTTTTTTAGTCATTTTTAACATTTTTTAATTGAATGTAATATTATGGATTTTCATTTACTTTCGGATAATTTCTCTGAGATCATTTGTCATGGAACCATACAAACATTTGCAATAATACCACGCTGTTGTCTATTCATTTTTGTTATTTTAACTTGTATATTAAATACCCAGAGTCGTAGCGACCCTTCCCGGCGCCTGGGGACAAACTTTCGATTTGCCCCCCCCCCCTCCTCAAACGTTTGATTTCCACCCCCCATCAAACTTTCAATTACTTTTTCCAACCGATTTTGGCGCCCCCTAAGGTCGGCGCCCAGGGACATATGTTCTCCCCTGCACCCCCTCCCCCCCCCCCCCCCCCATCGCTACGCCTCTGTAAATACCTTTGTCTTCAATATCTGGTTACAAAATTGTTCTGATCAAACATTTGCTAGGATTACGGCGCTGTAACACTTTTATCTAGCCGTAAATTTTAGCGAGAAGTTCGCGCATGTGTTAAATGCTCCAGAGCCTTTTAGTCATTTAGGATCGGAGGATTGAAAGACGACGTTATGTTTAGTTTAATAATTACCTAGAGCAGGGGTCTCCAAACTCCGGCCCGCGGAGATCTTTTTGTCCACGGAAAAAACGTTTGTTGGTGATGGCTGAGGAACTTTTCCCAGAAAAATCAAGAAGAAACTGGCCCCCAAACTGAAATTTGATTGTTAATGCGGCCCTCGGACTGAAAAGTTTGGAGACCCCTGACCTAGAGTGTTTGGATAGTTGATCAGGGTTTCTATTGTTACATACAGCAGCTTCTTTAGAGAAACCGAAGCACAATTGTCCGCGCCTAGGAATAGGGCTTATAGAAATTTAGTGCTTAAAACTTAAAATTTAAATGTTTTCGGCATTTTCTTTTTTAGAATATGCAAACAATGGTACGTAACGGTTCTTAAAATGGGGTTACTGGCCCGCAGTTCTACAGGGAAAATGAAGGTAGGCTTCGAGGGAAATAAGTGGGTGGATACACAAAAACGCTCCAAATGGTGTTTTGATTAAAAGAAAAAGTTTTGATTTTTTTCCGTTTTACCATTTTGATTCCGTCATGCCGAAGAGTAAAATTCAGGCTTTGATGGAGAAAACAAAATGCGAATTGAAAATTTAAATGTGGGGATGGGGGTCACTTTAAAAATTTCTGGGGGCCCTTGGACACAATAAGTTCACCCCTGTTTTTTCTTATACCCCCTGCGCCAGTTCACTAAGTCACTATCTTGCAACATTTGCTTTTTACAACGCAATGGGAAGTAACCCTGATTGTTTTCTTTTGTACTTTCATTAAACGCCTTACCCCCCTTCACGCACAAAAACTATCCATTATACAATTCTGAAGTGAATGATTATCGAACATGGGTACTGATATTTTTCTCCGCGGAAAGGAAGAATGAAGGGCAACTGACCCCGGTGGGCAGATCTAGAGGGGCATTACTTTTTAAATTGGTCGTTAAAATTCTTGTTCATATGAGGAGTGGAGGGGGATGCATATATATAGTCTTCATAGGTTTACTGTATAACATAAATATTTATTTTGTTGCTTTTAAGATTAAACAAGTAACATTACAATATTTATAATAATTGAAATGAGACTAACCATATTGCTTATGAAACTATGTTTGAATTTCGCTAACCGATCGGTTTAGACGTACTTTTTTCATCTGTATTTTTTTTTGGGGGTAACTAGAAAATCTAGAGAGGCAGTACCAAACGTGTAAATGAAGGTGGATGGAGGTGGATGAAGATGAGGATGTGGCTGAGGATATGGATGATGATGTGGTTGTTTTAATTTTGCTCCCCCAATATACATATACATATATATATATATATATATATATATATATATATATATATATATATATATATATATATATATATATATATATATGGGCAGTGGCGTAGCGAGGTCGGGTGTCACCCGGTGCGGCATGTAATGGTGTCACCCCCCCCCCCCCCCCAGAGGCGTAGCGACCCTTCCCGGGGACAAACTTTCAATTTTCGATTTGCACCCCCCCCCCCCTCCCCTCAAACTTTCGATTTGCACAACCCCCCCCCCCCCCCCACACACACACACACACATTTTTCTCTATATATTATGCTATTTTTTGCCTTGGTGTCACCCCCCTCCCCCCCTAAATGGTGTCACCCGGTGCGTCCCGCACACCCCACACCCCCCTCGCTACGTCTCTGTATATGGGACCGAAGAAGTTTACCTGTTTCTGTGACCTCAGCAAAAAAAGTATAGTATTAATTAAACCAACTGGGGTCATATCAATGAAGGAAAATTTACATAGGTCCGTTTAATAACTATTTGCTTTTTGTTACAGCTAACTATTTTTTAAAACAATAATACGTGAATATTACAATTTATTTAAGAAATATTTAAAATATATTCTGACTATACAACTTATGAATTTGAGTGCTATTCGGAACTACGCATGGAAAAGAAAGTTTTAGATAACTTCTCAATGTGTTAGAGTTCTGTGTTCATGCTGTTCTTATTTATAGTATTATTTCATGGGATCAAAGTCTGTTGATTGTTTATATTTTATATGGGGGGATTTAAGATCAGCATTTGCACTGTTCATCTCTTTTCTAATAGAAAATAATATTTCGAAACTTTTCAATTCATATATGTTACCTGTTATGCATTTAAATACTTGTGATTAGGCAATAGGGGTATACAATTATGCTGACTAGAAATCTCTTTATGCCCGAGTCACAACTATGAAAGTGGACCACCTCAAAGACCATATTTTCTAGAGCTACCTAGCTGGGTGTTCGATCTTCTGACTTGAACCACTGTAAGCGATGTGATTCAGTGATGTGTAGTGTAACTGGCTCTAAGTCCATCCAGGCTATTCTGTCTTACATTATCATCCTTATGGTCAGCCATATGCCCTGTTTAGTTTCACTAACGTGAATCAGGTACCCATAAGAGCTGGGTAGACTCATAGACGCCCCGCAGACTCGAGCCCGGAATACAAACTGGAGACTTTCGGGTTAGTTGTCGTCAGGTCTACCATTCGACCACTTCATATTCTGTCTCTAGGAGGAGAAATATCTGTTCCTCTGGTTACCTTTGGCCATGTAATACCACCATAGGTCCAATATTGCTATTCATTAAGACTAAATAATGTGTCCGTAATTAAAACCACTTTATGTCCAATAGTGTCATTCATAATGAATATAGAATGTAGGCCTACTCGTAATAGGGCTTGTAAGCAGGGGCGTAGCAAGGGGGGGGGGGGGCGGGGGTGCGGATCGCACCGGGTGACACTATTTAGGGAGGTGACACCATTTAGGGGGGGTGACACCAAGGCAACAAAATAGCAATATATAGAGAAAAACGTGGGGGTGCAAATCGAAAGTTTGAGGGGGGGGGGGTGCAAATCAAAAACTTGAAAGTTTGTCCCCGGGAAGAGTCGCAACGCCTCTGGGGGAGGGGTGACACCATTAAGTGCGGCACCGGGTGACACCCAACCTCGCTACGCCACTGACTTGTAAGTCTCGGTCTCTTTGACTCTCACATTGAAATCTCGTTGGCCAGGGAGAGAGACACATTTTTTGAACTAAATTAATTTTTGTAAACGTGGCGGCTTTTTTATTTATGCATACCTTCAAAGTTTTAAAATATCAAGATTATCCTAATTGCAACCAATAATATTAATATTACAACTACGTTTAGCACAACTTGTTAACGATTCCAATTAATAGTTTTTAAAACTCTAAGCTTCATTGAAAAATCACAATTTAACGTAGGCTATATTTTTTCTTTAAGCGAGCCTATATCTTGTAGTCTAACATCATCATTATTCACGATTTTAAATAACTTAACAATATCTATTCTTTTTCCTTATTATACCAATCATATTTGGTTTGAAAAATACTAGCTGGCAAGTACGAGAACAAGAAGTTAGTGACCTTCTTACAAGCCCTATTCAGAACACTTGATGTGTTCTTATTTTAGTGTTCACGCTTTTGGTTTTGTTTGGTTTTGTTTCATTTCCTAGCGTAAGTTTACATTGTACATACATGTTTAAAAAAGTAACTGTTCAACTTGCTACTAGATTATTGCGATTTAATATCTAAAACTGGTCGTAAATTTTGTTGCAGCTGACAAAAACTCGATAGTATAATTCTATTTCCCTTTATTATGAACATTCACATAAATATTGATCAATTTATAATAAATACGAACATTATATACAATTATTTTTTAACTCTAATAATGTATTTAAACACAGTGATAATTTAAACGACGAATACAGGATAGTAATAAATAGTTCCCTTGATTATAAGACAATATGTACAGTAAAATAACATGATATGTTAAGATAGTATCAGAGATCAGGCCAAACATCATAAAAATATCAATATTTCCTGACATCTTTCTTAGAAATCTGGTTCCGATTTATTTTTGTCCTCCTTAAATTCTTCTTCGTCAAACACTAGTCTTTGCTTGGGTCTATATATATATATATATATATATATATATATATATATATATATATATATATATATATATATATATATATATATATATATATATATATATATATATATATATATATATATGTGTGTGTGTGTGTGTGTAGAAATATATATATAGGCTATATATATATATATATATATATATATATATATATATATATATATATATATATATATATATATATATATATATATATATATACATATATATATATATATGTGTGTGTGTGTGTAGAAATATATATATAGGCTATATATATATATATATATATATATATATATATATATATATATATATATATATATATATATATATATATATATATATATATATATATATATATATATGTGTGTGTGTGTGTGTGTGTAGAAATATATATATAGGCTATATATATACATATATATATATATATATATATATATATATATATATATATATATATATATGTGTGTGTGTGTAGATATATAGGCTATATATATATATATATATATATATATATATATATATATATATATATATATATATATATATATATAATACATATTATTTATTTTATTTATTAATTTATTTACTTATTTATTTATTTATTAAAATTATCTCTTTATGTGCCTTTGTGTAATTGAGCGTCTGTGTGTATGTATGTGTGTGAGCATGTGTATGTGTGTGTGTGCGTGCGTGCGTACGTATGTATGTGCGTGTTCGTGTGTGTTCGCCTGTGTGTGTGAGTGTGTGTGTGTGTGTGTCTGTGTGTGTGCGTGTGTGTTTGTGTGTGTCTGTGTGTGTGTCTGTGTGTTTGTGTGTAAACTTACTTAAATAAATAATACAATAAGTAAGCGAAGGGTAACAATAGCAACAGCAACAACCAGTACATCCATGAGTTGTTACCTGCAACAAAATAATGAGGCATTAATTTAAATAACAACAGTTTGTTATGAAACTCAATCTGGGGGAAAATCTATTCTAACTTGATCATTAGTCACACCTACCGCATACGATTCCAATCAGTTCAAAACGAACCTGGATATTGCATAAATAATTAGTTCAATTCATCAAACAAGTATGGCCTTGGTATGTAAAAGAAAATGACTGGTCGCTTTCACGAACAGCCCTGAGTTCGAAATCTTATGAAGATGAGGCTCGTCTCCCCGAGATAACAACTTATCCCGGAAAGAAAACTACGGAATCAAAATCAGGAGTTGAGTCCGATATCCGGAAGAAAAACCAACACTGGTTTCTTTCCGGCGAATTCCGTTAGCATTTCTATGGGATAAACTGGCAGAGTGGGGTCACGATGCTGGGGATACCCGTTCATCTGGTACAACGCAGTGGCGTAGCGAGGTCGGGTGTCACCCGGTGCGGCACTTAATGGTGTCACCCCCCAGAGGCGTAGCGACCCTTCCTGGGAACAAACTTTCAAATTTTCAATTTGCACCCCCCTCAAACTTTCGATTTGCACCCCACCACCCCTGAAGTTTTCGATTTGCATCCCCCTCAAACTTTCGATTTGCACCCCCCCCCCCCTCAAGTTTTTCTCTATATATTTTGCTATTTTTTGCCTTGGTGTCACCCCCCTAAATGGTGTCACCCGGTGCGGTCCGCACCTTCCGCCCCCCCCCCTCGCTACGCCTCTGTACACCCGTTTGGGATTTTACTTCCCTGTGCGCAGTGTTTTGTCTCCATATGCAAACAAAAAGCCATATACAAAGTAAACTGGTTAACAAACTTACTTTTGTCTGGGCATGTCCCATCTACTCTTTCAGTACAATCCAAGCCTTCGCATTTCTCCATGCAATTTCCTCTACACTTTAATCCATATTTATATTTGGGGCAACCTATAGAGTCAACATCTTTATCTAATTAACATTGTAATTGTATTTGATATTTATTAAAGGCTTTTTAAGATTAAAGGTTATAAGATTATAATTTTGATCGGTTCCCAAAAAAATTCGCAATCGGATAACTGCGCAACGGAAAACTGCGCAAACAGAAAAATGCGCAAATACAAACTAATTACACTAATACGGTTAAATTTTGTCATATTTCGTGGAAATATGTTTTATAATGCTACAACATACATGTAATCACTCGTTGTTTATGTTTATGAATACTCGTTTTAAGAAAACAAAAATGCCCTTGCGCACCTTTTTTTTTGCGCAGTTTTCCGTTACGCATCTTTCTTGTCACCTTTTTATAATTTTAGTCATTGTTAAAAACGCCAAGTAGATGAGACTAAAATTGATTAATTGACTTATGTTTCTAAAAACATACACGTTTAACAATTATATATATATATATATATTAATTCACATATGATTAGCGCTGTCAATTTTAGTGCTCTGAGCGTTAAGCATTATAGGCCAATGGTGAAAAGCTCAAGTTCGAATCCAGCCACTGTCTATAAAACATTCCTTGTACTGAAGGTGAACGGGTGATGGCGGATACTTGGCTGCCACAATAACTGGTAGCAAGTGGGGATCGTCATCCTAGTGCGGCATTTCATCTCGGAGAGGGACCACTCTGATGATTAACACAGGCTTCATGAGTAAACATCGAGGGAAAATCGGGCGTGAATCCCATTGGGCGATAGGACAACGAGCTCGAGATTTCTATTGGCAGCTTCTGCAAGCCGGGTTTGTTTATTGTCTGGCATTTCTTTGAACTATATGGGCAGGTCGAGATAAAGACAAAAGATGCAAGGGCAATCTAGGATCTCTTCCTATTCCTACTTTAGTTACATGAATGCAACAGAGAATTAAATTTACGCTTACTTTAGTTACATGAAAGTAACAGAGATTTCTATGGAGACTCGCTTTAGTTACATGAATGTAACAGAGAATTCTGTGGAGACTCGCGCTTTAGCTACATGATTGTAACAGAGAATTCTACGGACGCTTACTTTAGTTACATGAATGTAACAGAGAATTCTATGGAAGCTTACTTTAGTTACATAAATGTAACAGAGAATTAAATTGACGCTTACTTTGGTTACATGAATGTAACGGAGAATCAAACTGACGCTTACTTTGGTTACATGAATGTAACGGAGAATCAAACTGACGCTTACTTTGGTTACATGAATGTAACAGAGAATCAAACTGACGCTTACTTTGGTTACATGAATGTAACGGAGAATCAAACTGACGCTTACTTTGGTTACATGAATGTAACGGAGAATCAAACTGACGCTTACTTTGGTTACATGAATGTAACGGAGAATCAAACTGACGCTTACTTTGGTTACATGAATGTAACAGAGAATTAAATTGACGCTTACTTTGGTTACATGAATGTAACGGAGAATCAAACTGACGCTTACTTTGGTTACATGAATGTAACGGAGAATCAAACCCCGCTTTGCAGGCTGTACAAGTCCCTTTAAACTTGTTGCAGTCGGTGACACAATGCTCGCACGATCTAGCACAGTCCATGTACCATGTGAAAGGTGGGCAGTCTAGAGTAGAAAAAATTATTAATGTCATTAATGTGACAAATATGTGTAAAAAAACAAAACGAACTACACTTTTAATTATAAAAATGACACAGTTTTTGTTATAATTTTTTTTTTTTATTATGTTCATCAAATCGCTTAGTGTTCAGCAAAAGATATTAAGCATTTTTTTTAATAATCAAAACGGCTTTGTATCATTAATGTATTTCTAGTTGTTAGTGGTTTAAAAGAACAGAAAAAGCTGTAAAGATGCTTATTTGTAATTTTCCATTTGCAGCATAACACTAACGGAACTGTGTGGTCGGATGATAAGGCGCACGACTGCTAACCCGAAAGTCTCGAGTTCGGATCCTCGGCACGAGTATGCCGGACGTCCCCGAGCCGACCCAGCTCTCATGGGTACCGGGGAAAAGTAAAGTCGGCTGGCCGTAGTGCTGCCCTGCTGCCCACACTATCTGGCCGTAGTGCTGCCCTGCTGCCCACACTATCTGGCCGTAGTGCTGCCCTGCTGCCCACACTATCTGGCCGTAGTGCTGCCCTGCTGCCCACACTATCTGGCCGTAGTGCTGCCCTGCTGCCCACACTATCTGGCCGTAGTGCTGCCCTGCTGCCCACACTATCTGGCCGTAGTGCTGCCCTGCTGCCCACACTATCTGGCCGTAGTGCTGCCCTGCTGCCCACACTATCTGGCCGTAGTGCTGCCCTGCTGCCCACACTATCTGGCCGTAGTGCTGCCCTGCTGCCCACACTATCTGGCCGTAGTGCTGCCCTGCTGCCCACACTATCTGGCCGTAGTGCTGCCCTGCTGCCCACACTATCTGGCCGTAGTGCTGCCCTGCTGCCCACACTATCTGGCCGTAGTGCTGCCCTGCTGCCCACACTATCTGGCCGTAGTGCTGCCCTGCTGCCCACACTATCCTTTCACATGGACGAGGTCACACAAAACAGGTCAACTCTACTTCATGTTTCCCACGGACCGCCAGAGTTTCTTCCAGGCATCTGAAAGTCTACCGACACCACCCCCCCCCCGAACGAAATGAAATTTATATAGAGAATATATACTTTTAACAGTGTTCGCCCCCTCCCCCCGGAAAATTCAGGTCCCCCCCCGTCCCCTCCCCCCCCCCCCCCGTCCCCCAGGAGAAAAAAGCCTGGAAGAAACACTACGGACCGCCGAGGCTGAAAGGGTACTCTACTTTCACTTTAAGACAGTTTAAGCTGTCTTAAGCACTATTCAAATTAAAAAGATTTTTTTTTTAAATTTTAAAAGTACTTGTTTATATGATTACTTTAGTAAATCTTGTTTTCAAAATTGCACACAAGTATTGTTGTATCGTTTACCGCTAATTGAAAATCAAAATACTTTAATTATTTCAGATGTAAAATATCACATATTTTAGCTAGTCTTAATTTTGAAATTTGGAGATGCTTGGGTTCGCGTAATGTATCTTCATTTAAAAAATGATGAAGAGGGGCTGAGAAGATGCCATTATTTTAAAATTTTTTGTAAATGCAAGCAAGTTTTTAAATTTATAAATGCTTTTTTAAATGAGTAGAAAAGGAAAACAAACTGTATTAAACCAGCACATTAATGATTTTTTGTTAAAAATGTGTATAGCATCAATACAAAGGCTATTGGTCTCTAGATCAGTCTTGAACATAATAACAGCGTAGAGAACAGTAGCGTACGCAGGGGGGGAGCAGGGGGAGCGGCCGCTCCCCCTCTGGCCATTTTTAGCAAAGTGGCGCCTTTTTGGAAACTTTTTAAGCTCAAAGTTTTAAACATTGGTATTTGTTAAAAAATTATCTTGGTCGGCACATTTGAAACGTAAATCTCTGTGAATATTGTTCTTGCAATTACCAGTAAAAGGTATGTGAGCAATACAGTGATCTAACCCATACCTTCTCATTATGTAAATAAACCGGTAGTGATCTCCCCTAAACTTTCTCGAATATTCTTATATAAAACAACAGGGGATGGTAACTGGGGATATAGCTATGATTTTTAATCCATTTTAAATACTTAAACTTTTAAAAATAGAATAGAATCTCATAAAAAAAACATTGCGCACCAAGCAAACGCCGAATAAAAACGCGTATAATAGTGCGCAATATTATTAGTACTTTAAAAATTTACATTAGTTTTTTGAGAAATCGGAAGTAGCGTAAATTACTACTTCCAGTCAACGGAAATTACTCAAAATTTAACAGAAGGTAGAGAATTAGATCTTTTACTTACATGTGAAATTTCATTTATCTATCTGAAATAGTACTCAAGTTATAGGCTTTTGAAAAATTCAAAGTAGGAAAAGTACCACTTCCGGTTGTCGGAAATCGCTCAAAAGTTGATACGGATCTACGATTTTGATATAATACTTATATATGAAATTTCATCAACCTAGCTGTAACGGTACTCAAGTTATCGTGTTTACACACGGACAGACACACACACAGACACACACACACACAGACATACGGACAAGATTGCAAAATTATGTTTTTCCGTATCAGTGAGGTGTAAAACGTCGAGAACTGTAAAAATCTCGATTTTTTTTTTGCACGATTACAATACTTTCTCTATACTTCGTATATACGAGAAAGTAAAAAATTATCTTTAAAGTACACTAAAAGTCAGTGGCTACTTAGAAAGTGCATGATCTGAAATGTAAGACCGATATTTTAGTTATATGCAGGCTATTATTCCGAATCTTTTACTTCTATATTTAAAAGCTGGGTTTTATACCAACTCTGATTTAAAAAACTTTCATTATGCTGTAAAAGTTTAGCATTTATGATGACAATATATTTAATTCTGATTGTAGATAAAATATTTTTGTAAAAACGAATAGTGTTAAACTACTTTATTAGATTCTTAAGTAGTTATTGATTTGTTTTGATATTTATGATAAAATATGTAGACATATACATATTTATATTAAGGTATTGATTATTTCCCCTTTTCGCTAGTCTTAATAGATGTCCCAGGAATTATTATGCATTTTTTTTTACAAGGACTACCAAACAGATTATGCCGTTTATTGTTTTTGGTTCTAGTGTGATTACATATATATATATATATATATATATATATATATATATATATATATATATATATATATATATTGTTTAGTATGAAACCTTTTTTTTTCATCGGCCTACATTGTGTTTTTTTTTATTTCTTCATAGTGCTAATTTAAATTTATTTTACATCATATCGAAGAAATATCATACAGCTAATATATATATATATATATATATATATATATATATATATATATATATATATATATATATATATATATATATATATATATATATATATATATATATATATATATATATATATATACTTATTAGAAAATATTACAAATTCGGCGCCTTTTTTTGCTATTTCCGCTCCCCCTACACCGAAAACCTGGATACGCCTCTGGTAGAGAATATGCATTTTCAACAGCCGAAACAGGTCAAATATATTCCAAACACTGCCAATGTTAGCGTAATGTGTTACCATAATTACGCTAATAAATTACTTTTATTTATTGGGAAATTTTTAAAATACTAAAACAGCATCAATTATTCAAACAGTTTGCGTTTTCCTGCAGTCTAAGCGAGGCGTAAAATAAATGATCCAATACCCCACGGTAATCAAACATTTTCATCATTTAGTCTACTTTTTAAAATGCTTATATTTTAAATGGCTTGTTATCATTTAGGATCCGCTACATATTCTATATATTCTGAAACAAAGCGATGGTTCGTATTCAGGATACTGGCATACAACATAATCATAACGTTGACGTATGTTGATTTACACTTATTTATTATGCATATTCAGGATAACAAATATATATATATATATATATATATATATATATATATATATATATATATATATATATATATATATATATATATATATATATATCATTAAGATACATTCTCATAATGTCGCTGGTACAGTTCACAAAGGGACGCGCATTATCAGACTGTCATTGTATATATTTAGGACATCAACATACGTATGTATAATGCTGTATTACATTTTAATAAAATTTTGCTGACCAATCTTA
>NW_026731577.1:377500-422500 GCF_028476545.2 Physella acuta
TCTAACAAAGTACGAACTGTCATGTTATGTAGCAAAAATATCAACATTTTGTAATGACTAGTCGCAAGAACACGCCTTGGCTTATTTCTCGGCGCATATCTTAGCGCCAGGTTTAAGCGATGCGCTTTTTCGTCACAATGCCTGTCCACCTTAGCGCGTGTACATCTGCTGTTTGCGTAATTCCAACTGGATATAGACCGTCAACCATCCATAGATTGACCTCAATTTAGCCACTCATTTTTATGTAGGGGGTCGGCGTGGTTGAGTCGATAAAGCTCATAGTTGCTTAACCGAAAAGTCAGGAGTTCGAACCCTCGTGTAGTTGAGGCTCGTTAGCTGGGGACAGCCACACTTCTAGGAGAGACAACTCCAAAATCACACAACTGCTGCCTTGTAGCTTGTTCTTGGTTGGACAAAGGCAAGGGAAGCAAATCCAAAAAGAAAAGCAGGCTCAGTGGCGCTTAACCAGTTGACATGTATACTTAAATGTGTTGGAGATGTGGTCGAGCCGACAAAGCTCATGGTTGTTAAAATTCGAAAATCGACTTTATTTGTATATACCGTATATATAAAGAAAAAATAAATCGCGCCCTGCTTGGGCGCCACCCCTTCGAATTTGATTTTTTCCCCAGAAATATTCTTAGCAACTTCCCAAAGTTTTATGGCAATCGTGTGAACGGTGCCACTGCAATTCACTTTTTGTATTTTTATATACCACAGGTAGAGAAAAATCGCACCCCCTCTCCGAGTCGCCGCCCTTGCGAAATTAAAAATTATTTTTTACAGAACTCTTCCCTGGAGTGTTCTAATCAACTTCCCAAAGTTTTATCAACTATCGGATGAACGGTGTGAAACCGCAATCGACTTATATTTTTATATACCGTATATAGAGAGAAAACAAATCGCGCCCTGCCCGGGCGCCTCCGCTGCGAATTTGAAAATTGTTAACACGTACAGATGCACTTTATGAAAATATACTCAAATACATCGGGTAAATTTAGTTGAAACCGTTAAAAATGCTTAGGATGAAAATAAAAGTGCCTACAAAATATGAATCATCAAACTTCAACGATAGAATAAAACTATTGTTTTGTTTTTACAATCAGAATTATAGCTTTTGAAACCGGTAAAACTAAAATGTTTGATGTACTAAATGTAGTATCTAAATTTTATTTAAAGACTTTAAAGAAATAAATTAAATAAAAGGCATATTCGAATGTTGAAACACATATTCAATTATGCAAGCGGTGAAGTGTTTATGGTTTTGACAAGAACGCTCTAGAGAACATATAAGTAACACAAAAACTATCACTGGCAAATAGGACGACGTCACTTGAAGCTTACAATGAAACAATGTTAATGTTAATAAAAAAGTTTCAACTACGGAAATTACACAACACCGATGGCGACACTGGTTGTTGGATAAAAGATTGAATTTAAAATTGAATTTAGAAAATGATACACATACTAATGAAGTTATTTTCAATAAGATTCACTTCACACATCTTCCAAATTTAGAATATGAAGATAACTTGAGTACCGTTACAGCTAGGTTGATGAAATGTAATATATAAGTATAATATTAAATGTGTAGTTTTGTATCAACTTTTCAGCGATTTCCGGTAACCAAAGTGGAACGTATTCTACTTCAAATTTTTCAAAAGCCTATACATTGAGTATTATTTCAGATAGATAAATGAAATTTCATATGTAAGTAAAATATTTAAATATCTAATCCCAAGCTTTCTGTCAAATTTTGAGTAATTTCCGTTGACCTGAAGTAGTACTTTACGCTATTTTCGATTTCTCAAAAATCGAATTTTAATTTATAAAGTACTACTATTCCGTACTATTATACACATGCTGTTTGCCGTTCACTTGGTGGGCAATTTTTTTTACGATATTCTATTCTCATTTTAAAAGTTTAAGTAACTAAAAATAGAATTAAAATATTGTCTATATCCTGAATTGCCATTCCCGTAGTCTTATATAAGTATATTCGAGAAAGTTTAGGGGAGATCACTCCTGCTCTATTCCGTGCTGGTTCGCAGCACACAAAATAAAATTAATTTTTAAAAATCAGCGTTTTAATAACAATCTTTTATGTGTGCACTAAAATGAAGAAAAAAATAAATGATTTTACCTAAGTATACAAAATGCGCCACAATTATTAAATATATCAAGAAAATAGTAAGATATCTTATATTGAATATCAATACTAACATATATTAAGCAACCCATGCTTTTCTTTTAGTTTTTGAATGGTGGTTCATTATTTGTGTTTAAATGAAATCATTGTTTTCTTCTTTTTAGTAGCTTTATAGTCTTATTTTTAAAATTGTTTTTAAAATGTTAATTCTTTAAATTAAGATATTAAGATAATTGTATAACATTCGGGAGGAAAGTCTAACGCCCCCCCCCCCTCTGAACGAAATAGAATTGATATAGAAAACATACATTTACCAGTGTCAGACCCCCCCCCCCCCCCCCCGGAAAATTTAGTCCGCCCCTTCCCCCCCGAAAAAAGTGCAAGAAACACTGATGGTGTGTCGTTCATTTTTTAAGTCAATACTGGTGGATGTGGTTTTTCTTCACCAGCGAGTAGCACAAATAAAAAAGGAAAGCATAACTCAGATTTTTTGGGACGTTTGGCAACTTACCTCTATACGTATCTATCGTAGCAGAGATATTATTAGACACTTTTCACAATTAACCTCTATTCCATACACGTTTATTGTAGCAGAGGTATTATTAGACACGTTTCAGAACTTACATCTATACGTATATATCTTAGCCGAGATACTATTAGCCGCGTTTCACAAATTACTTACCTATATATATATATATATATCGTAGCCGAAATATTATTAGACACGCTTCACAACATACCTCTCTCTCTCTCTCTCTCTCTCTCTCTCTCTCTCTCTCTCTCTCTCTCTCTATATATATATATATATATATATATATATATATATATATATATATATATATATATATATGTATATATATATATATATATATATATATATATATATATATATATATATATATATATATATATATATATATATATATATATATATATATATATATATATCGTAGAAGAGATATTATTAGACACGCTTCACAACATACCTCCATACATATATATCGTAGAAGAGATATTATTAGACACGCTTCACAACATACCTCCATACATAATTATCGTCGAAGAGATATTTTTAGACACGCTTCACAACATACCTCCATACATAGATATCGTAGCCGAGATATTATTAGACACGCTTCACAACATACCTCCATACATATATATCGTAGAAGAGATTCATCGGGATAATGATTGTCAAGGATGGGTCGCCCTTCTCTCTCAGATTACCCGCCCTTGTGCACTGAGACTCTTGTACATAAACGACTAAAACCGGTTTGTCACTTTTGAGATGCCGCACATCAGTAAACACTAACTGTATTTTAAAAAAAGGAAACATTGTTATTGATAAAACTTCGCGGGAATTAAATTGCTTCGAAACGATTATCCATAGAATATTGTTGATGTTAGATCAGGGTTCGGCAACCTTTTGATACTCAAGAGCCAAAAGTTACAATCTACAGAATTTCCCAATTTTTTAAAGAGCCATTAACATTTTTATGTTCACTTCGGTAGTGGAAAGCATAAGACCATTGCCACTCTGCTGACCAGTGGTTCTTCCAGGCATCTATTTATTATTATAAATTTTACTATACATATTATATTTATAATATTTTTGAGTTTTGAAAATAATATAATTATTATGGAACTGGAGAGCCGCATCTTGACATCAAAAGAGCCGCATGCGGACCCCTGTGTTAGATTCATTTGTTAAGATGCTGTATAACAATATGTTAACTATATCTTCTGTTACATTCTAGTGGTGACTGGTCTCGGAATTTTTTTTACTTTGTCGCTATGGAATATTCTGTCATTCTTAAATATTTGGCTTGTAGTTCTAAACCTTACCCCGAGTGCCTATTCTGTTGCTTTTGGCTTATAAATAAATTGTGATAGGGGAATAAATGTTTTTAAAAAAACTTTTAATAAAACAAAATAAAAATCTCCAGGTTTAAAATGACATACGACAGTAATAAGCAACGAAACAAAATTGTCTGTCCCCTTCCCGTTATCTTGGTGGATCGACTGTCAGCTACTAGTGTTATTCTGAATGTATTTCTCCATTCCACTGCGTGCCTTTTCCAGGGTCCAATTGTCCTTCCCTGATGTTGCCTTCCCGGTGTTTTCTTTTGCTGCATGTTGTTTGTTGATCTGGCACTTTTCCTTGTCGAAACTATTTCGCTAGAACTGGACGACTTTCGAAAGTGGACGCATCGTAGAAAAAAACAGCAGTTGGGGCACACGGCAGGGTAGCAGCTGTCATAGGCGACTGACTGGGCTGTCATGGGGGACTTACTGGGCTGTCTAGGGGACAGACAGGGCTGTCATGGGGGACAGACAGGGCTGTCGTGGGCGACAGACAGGGCTGTCATGGGCGACAGACAGGGCTGTCATGGGGGACAGACAGGGCTGTCATGGGCGACAGACAGGGCTGTCATGGGGGACTTACTGGGCTGTCTAGGGGACAGACAGGGCTGTCATGGGGGACAGACAGGGCTGTCGTGGGCGACAGACAGGGCTGTCATGGGCGACAGACAGGGCTGTCATGGGGGACAGACAGGGCTGTCATGGGCGACAGACAGGGCTGTCATGGGGGACTTACTGGGCTGTCTAGGGGACAGACAGGGCTGTCATGGGGGACAGACAGGGCTGTCATGGGGGACAGACAGGGCTATCATGGGGGACAGACAGGGCTGTCATGGGGGACTGCTAGGAAAATTGCCAGACAAAAGTGGAGGGGGCTCTCTGTGGCGGCCTTTTGTGTCTTGGGCACAAAAAAGACTTTCGGACATACCAGTTTCATTTCCGTTTTAAACTATTGTCAGCTGGTCATCGGACTGACCAATCCCTATTTTGTGCAAATCGAAAGTTTTAGGGGGGGGGGGGTGCAAATCAAAAATTGAAAGTTTGTCCCCGGGAAAGGTCGCTACGCCTCTGGGGGGGGGGATGACACCTTTAAGTGCCGCACCGGGTGACACCCGACCTCGCTACCAATGTAGCTTACCAGTATGACCAATGTACCATACTTAAACTGTGTTCAGTGGGACGGCTTGGTCGGATAGTAGACTGTTAACCCGAAAGTCTCGAGTTCGTATCCCACGTTTAAGTCAGTAGACTGTCCCTGAGTCCACCCATCTCTGACGCGTACCTGACTCACGTTAAGGAAAGTCACTGCGGCTGACCACACTGCCTGTTCAAACCCCGAGGTCGTTTAAACAGGTCGACTCTACTTCACTTGGAATCGTCAGGTTTGAAAAAGGTGCTTTTTTTTTAAAATTGTGTCCGATGCTCAAATCTCCTTGCGACTACTACTATTTAAATTAAATTCGCTAGACTCACATCCGCGTTGCTCCTCGCATCCTTCAGAACAATATTTTCAAAGGTTTCGCTGCCTCCGCCATTGCCTATTTGAATGGTAGTATCTGGGAAGGCAGCTGTAACCGTATGAAAACCCTGACGTCTTCTTCTTGGCATATACAGCATAATAAATTCTTTTCCGTAAGATTCGACCGGCATCATCATCTCTAAAAGAAAATGTAAAAAAAAAAAAATTAAGATAGAATTTAAGGAAGAAAACAGTTTTATAACAATGTTTTTTGTTGTTTTTATCTATATTATATTTAAAGCAATGTATGTCGATGTGTGTGTGTGTGTGTGTTTGTTTGTCTTTTATGTATTACTACACCTTTCATCCGATTGATATAATTCTTTGAGAAGTTGTTTAGAATATTCCTGGGGAAGTTTCTGCGCTAAAAACATTTTCAAATTCGCAGGCGAGGCGCCCCGGCAGGGCGCGATTTGTTTTCTCTCTATATACGGTATATAAAAATATAAGTCGATTGCGGTTTCACACCGTTCATCCGATAGTCCATCAAACTTTGGGGAGTTGATTAGAACACACCAGGGAAGGGTTCTGCAAAAAATATTTTTTAATTTCGCAAGGGCGGCGACTCGGGGAGGGGGTGCGATTTTTCTCTACCTATGGTATATAAAAATACAAAAAGTGAATTGCAGTGGCACCGTTCACACGATTGCCATAAAACTTTGGGAAGTTGCTAACAATATTTCTGGGGAAAAAATCAAATTCGAAGGGGTGGCGCCCAAGCAGGGCGCGATTTATTTTTTCTTTATATATACGGTATATACAAATAAAAGTCGATTGCTGTTTTACACCGTTCATCTGATCGCCATCAAACTTTAGGTACTTGATTAGAACACTCCAGGGAAGGGTTCTGTAAAAATATCATTTTTATTTTTGCAAGGGCGGCGCCACGGGATGGTGGGATTTTTTCTCTATATACGGTATATTAAAATAAAAGATAAGGCTCAGATCACTCCCAACACTAAAAATTAAGAACGAAGAAGAAGAAAGAAGAAAATAAAAGACTATTGCGGTTCGACACAGTTTATCCGTGTGTCATAAAACTTTAGGGAGTTGATGAATACTCCCGAGAAGGTTTCTGGGGTGGGAGAGAGGGGGGTGGGGAGGTGGGATTTAATTTTGCATTGGCGTCCCGCCCCCCCCCCCCCCCGACAGGATGCAATTGGGTGCCCTGGTCTTTCCCGTGAGCGCTATGGCGACTACGTTCGGCCTAAACAGTGTGACAGACAATGGATAAGATGGGGCGTTACAAGCGCTCACTAAATTGAATCAGGCGTGTCCACCGGTGCCATTGTACGGTGCGATTGGGCTGCAAATAAAAATTTCTGTTTCGGCCCCCAAAAGCTCTCATGGGCCGCTGAGGGCCATGTAATACGTTTATAATCATAAAATAACCAAGGTTAGATTATTAACTGGGATGTTTCTTTTTGTCCGTAAAAAAAATCCGAAACAGTTTTGTCACTTTGCGAATGCTGCAATTAGCATCTATTTTTAGACAATCCATCAGAAATTGAGATCGAGCATCTAATAATAGACCATTAGTAACGCTAACATATTGCATCAGTCACACTGATGTTTAAGGAGCCAGGGGCTGTACGCTGCGCCTATGCACCAGTGTAATCAGGGGGTGGGGGTAGGGGGGCTCCTGCGAGCGCCCCTCTACGTCCCTGACACATGGGCGGTCACCGAAGTGTGTTCTACCTCATTATTTCGGTGAGTGATTAATGTACCCTTAAGGTTTTCGTGCGGTAGTGTAGGTAAACCCGTGTCCCGATATTTATGATCCAAGCGCAGAAATTGTTTACATTTAAATAACTCACTTTTAGAAAACAAGGTTACGCCTCTAAGAATATAGGATTGGTAACGCATAGATGAAACCCTTCTTATATATTTCGTCAGACTTTCTTCTACTCCCGCGGCAACGCGCGGGGACGGGTAAGCTAGTTTTAAGAATTGTTAATATTTTTTTAAAGTTTGTTTCAAACGTGTCTCAAGTTACATCATACGACGATATAGTTTAGCAAATAGTTCATTAGACGTGGCATAGCGATAGAGTGCTAGACTGTTAACCCGAAAGTCTCAAGTTCCAGTCCAGATTGAAGTCAGTAGAATGTCCCTGAATCCACCCAGCTCTGATGGGTAGCTTACTACTCGTTAGGGAAAATAAAGGCTGCTGGGCATGGTCCTGAGCACACTATCCCTTCAAATGCCGAGGTCGGTGAAACAGGTGAACTTTATTTCTGGGCACAATCGGAAAATATGATAATAAATTAAATAACTATAATAGAGAACAGCAACTTCATTTTAGATACTTAAATAGTGGTCCATTATTATATATTGAAAAAAAGCCATTTACCTCCTTTTTCAATGCGTAATTATTTATTTATTATCACAAAAGTATATTTATGTTTATTCTCTAGTGTACAGAGTATAGTGAAACAGCAGTTACTGTCACTACTACATCTACATCTACATTGGTATCTGCATCAGCGTCTGCATCTGCATCTACATCTACATCTACATCAACAACCACATCTATAACTACAGATGCAATTACAATTACAGCTACGATTATTACTACAACAAACACAAGCTTATTTTACCCTGTGCCTCTACCAAAAATAGACCTATACATTCGCATAGGCTACTTGTTCATGTTCATTTTTTATACTTGTGTTGTGTACGAGTGCATGATTTTGTGGGAAAGTGTGTTTGTGTGTGAGTTTTACTGAGATCTCTGCAGAGGAGTAGCGATGGGTGGTACATATGTCCCTGGGCGCCGACACTAGGGGCGCCAAAATGGGTTGGAAAAAAATTAAAAGCTCATTTTAGTTGCAGTTTTGAATTATAAATATAAAAAATATATATGCGGGGAGGGGGGGGGCGCCAAATTTAAAGTATGTCCCCGGGCGCAGGGAGGGGTCGCTACGCCTCTGGATCTGTCTCTTGTCTGATTACCTGCAGCAATATCCATAGTACCCCACTCTTGAGATGCACTCATTTGACCATTACACCCGAAGCTTAAAGTTCCCGCATAGCAGTTTCCACTTACAACGCCAATTATTTTTTCGCTAGTAATTTCAGTTCCTAAATGACAAAGAATAAATTTATTAATTTTTCTACATTTTTACAAGCATCTTTTTAACTTGCTTCCTCTGTCTATATATGTCGTTATATATCGAAACGGGCAAGCAGAATTTAGAGCACTTCTAACTGACCAATTTCTCAGACATTAAGCACGTTTGTCGAGACTTGAAAACAATGCAATATGATATTAAATTTGACTTGATTTGATGCCTAATTATATTTTACGAGAAAAATGGCCCGTTGAGGAAGAGTACAACGGGCGCTAGGTTGATAGTGCTGTCTATTTTCTCGGTACTTTAATTTATACAAAATATAGTCATAGGTATATCCCTAAACCATGCACCTAATCTCATTCATGACAAAAGTCGCATTTAGAGTTTCTTTCAGGCAACTCTACTTGGGAGGAGAAGGCTTCGCCCTCCCCCCCCCCCCACCCCCACACACACAACCTCCAAAACATGACTACTGTCCCATTCAACGAAATGTAATTATATACTTTTTCCAGTGTCCGCACACTCCCAGAAAATTCTATCCCCGCCCTCGAAATTTTCAAGTATCCCCACCCCTCTCCGGGGAGGAAAAAGTCTGAAAGAAACACTGGTCGCATTTGTAGATCATACAAACTAAAGGAAGAATCTGGGCGGGGCTTCGCCCCTACCGGAAGAGATGCTTGAAAAAAAAAACTGCACGCTAAACGCTTTTTAGATTAGAAAAAGTTCCCCCCTCCGGGGAGGAAAAAGTCTGAAAGAAACACTGGTGTCGCGCTTAGCCACTACGCGAAGAATTGCATTAAAGAAATTGCAAGAAAACCCCTTTTTAGATTAGACACATTAATTAGGCGGTAATTTTATTATAGAGTATTGATGAGGAAATTTCTTTTGAGTTGGGAGGGGGGGGGGGGGCTCAGACGTTCTTACGCGGGGGTGGGGCTTCGCCCCTACCCGAAGAACTGTATGAAAGAAACTCTTCACGCAAACCACTTAGATTAGACAAAATTGCCTTTTTATTCAATGTTTACTCGAGAATCAATGACGTCATACTGTGTGCACTCTCCGGCTTGATATTAGTTTCTACTATATGACGTCATACTTTGTTTTCGTTTCACTGTGAGAGTTTTTAAATTGCTTGTGTCTTCTCTAGAGCGTTCTTGTCAGACAGATAGATAGATAGATAGATAGATAGATAGATAGATAGATAGATAGATAGATAGATAGATAGATAGATAGATAGATAGATAGATAGATAGATAGATAGATAGATAGATAGATAGATAGATACATAGATACATAGATAGACAGACAGCGAAACTATTATTATAGACGAGAAAAATGGCCCGTTGAGGAAGGATACAACGGGCGCTAGGCTGATAGTGTTGTCTCTTTTCTCTAAACTAAAACCACCCCACCCCCCCCCCCACACACACACCAGCCCCCCCCCCCCACCCCACGCCCCACCCCCCAAAAAAACATGTCTCGTTGAGGAAGGATACAACGGGCGCTAGGCTGATAGTGCTGTCTCTTTTCTCTAAACTAAAACCACCCCACACCCCCCACACACACCACCCCCCCCCCCACCCCCCCCCCCCCCCAAAAAAAAAAAACATGTCTACCGTCCCATTCAACGAAATATAATTATATACTTTTTCCAGTGTCCGCCCCCTCCCCGGAAATTCTACCCCCGCCCCCGAAAATTTCAAGTACCCCCACCCCTCTCCGTGGAGGAAAAAGTCTGAAAGAAACACTGGTGTCGCGCTTAGCCACTACGCGAAGAATTGCATTAAAGAAATTGCAAGAAAACCCCTTTTTAGATTAGACACATTAATTAAGCGGTAATTTTATTATAGAGTATCGATGAGGAAATCACCCCACCCCATCCCCCCACCCCACACACACCACACCCACCCCCAACCCCCACTCCCAAAAAAAAC
This sequence comes from Physella acuta, assembly GCF_028476545.2. Lineage (NCBI taxonomy): Eukaryota > Metazoa > Mollusca > Gastropoda > Physidae > Physella > Physella acuta. Next base: position 388,043 of record NW_026731577.1, read on the forward strand.
ATGTCTACCGTCCCATTCAACGAAATATAATTATATACTTTTTCCAGTGTCCGCCCCCCTCCCCGAAAATTCTACCCCCGCCCCCGAAAATTTCAATTACCCCCACCCCTCTCCGGGGAGGAAAAAGTCTGGGGTGGGTGGGGGGTGGGGTTGGTGGTTGGGGGTAGGTGTGTGTGGGGGATGGGTTGGTTTTAGTTTAGAGAAAAGAGACAGCACTATCAACCTAGCGCCCGGTGTATCCTTCCTCAACGGGCCATTTTTCTCGTATAAAATAACAGGGGATGGGAACTCGGGCTATAGACATGATTTTTAATCCATTTTAAATACTTCAAGTTTTAAAAATAGAATAAAATCTCGTAGACAAATTAATTGCACACCAAGTGAACGCCAAATAAAAAAGCGCATAATAGTGCGCAATATTATTAGTACTTCTAAAATTTACATTAGTTTTTTGAGAAATCGAAGGTAGCGTAAATTACTACTTCCAGTCAACGGAAATTACTCAAAATTTAACAGAAGGTAGAGAATTAGATCTTTTACTTACATGTGAAATTTCATGTATCTATCTGAAATAGTACTCAAGTTATAGGCTTTTGAAAAATTCAAAGTAGGAAAAGTACCACTTCCGGTTATCGAAAATAACTCAAAAGTTGATACGGATCTACGATTTTGATAAAATACTTATATATGAAATTTCATCAACCTAGCTGTAACGGTACTCAAGTTATCGTGTTTACACACGGACACACAGACACACAGACACACAGACACACACACAGACATACGGACAAGATTGCAAAATTATGTTTTTCCGTATCAGTGAGGTGTAAAACGTCGAGATTTGTAAAAATCTCGATTTTTTTTTTGCACGATTACAATACTTTCTCTATACTACGTATATACGAGAAAGTAAAAATTAAATTATTGAAAATAATACATAAAAAACGTTTTAATAACACGTTTTTATGAGAGAATACAATAAAAATTAGAAAATAGTTGATTTTCTTAAAATACATAGCATCACAACACTACTTAAATAACTATAAAGAAAAGCGTTAGTCTCTTTCTAAAATTAGTAAAGATTTTTATTAAAATTATATTATTAAAACAGCTGTATTGGTTGTAAACAGCGGCGTTAGCTGTAAACATCTGAATTAGATGTAAACAGCAGAATTAGATGTAAACAGCTAAATTAGATATAAGCAACTGAATTAGATGTATACAGTAGAATTAGATGTAAACCGCTGAATTAATGGAAATAGCAAAATTAGATGTAAACAGTTGAATTAGATGTAATCCGCTGAGTTAGATATAAACAGCAGAATTAGATGTAAACAACAGAGTTATCTATACAAATAAGAGCTTGTGGTACACTCATATTAAACAACTTACCCGTCATGGATCCAAATATTACTCTCTCGCAGAGCATCAAAGCAAATGTTTTCAGCCTGTGTTGGTTTTGAAATATAAAAAAAAATACACAATCTGTACTCTAACTGTACACAGTCTGCACACTGTCTGTACACTGTCTGTATGATATATGTACATTATTTGTACACTGTATGTACATTATCTGTACATTGTATGTGCATTATATGTACATCACAAAAACAAGACTACATCACAAAGACCAGACAACATAACAATATCCAGACAACATCACAACGACCAAACAACATCACAACATCCAGACAATATCACAACATCCAGACAACATCACAACATCCAGACAACATCACAACGACCAGACAACATCACAACGACAAGACAACATCACAACATCCAGACAACATCACAACAACAAGACAACATCACAACATCCAGACAACATCACAACAACGAGACAACATCACAACGACAAGACAACATCACAACATCCAGACAACATCACAACAACAAGACAACATCACAACATCCAGACAACATGACAACATCCAGACAACATCACAACATCCAGACAACATCACAACGACCAGACAACATCACAACATCCAGACATCACAACATCCAGACAACATCACAACATCCAGACAACATCACAACATCCAGTCAACATCACAACATCCAGACAACATCACAACATCCAGACAACATGACAACATCCGGACATCACAACATCCAGACAACATCACAACGACCAGACAACATCACAACGACAAGACAACATCACAACATCCAGACAACATCACAACGACCAGACAACATCACAACGACAAGACAACATCACAACATCCAGACAACATCACAACAACAAGACAACATCACAACATCCAGACAACATCACAACAACGAGACAACATCACAACGACAAGACAACATCACAACATCCAGACAACATCACAACAACAAGACAACATCACAACATCCAGACAACATGACAACATCCAGACAACATCACAACATCCAGACAACATCACAACGACCAGACAACATCACAACGACAAGACAACATCACAACATCCAGACAACATCACAACAACAAGACAACATCACAATATCCAGACAACATGACAACATCCAGACAACATCACAACAACAAGACAACATCACAATATCCAGACAACATCACAACGATAAGACAACATCACAACATCCAGACAACATCACAACAACAAGACAACATCACAATATCCAGACAACATCGCAACATCCAGACAACATCACAACAACGAGACAACATCACAACAACGAGACAACATCACGACATCCAGACAACATCACAACAACCAGACAACATCACAACATCCAGACAACATCACAACATCCAGACAACATCACAGCATCCAGACAACATCACAACATCCAGACAACATCACAACATCCAGACAACATCACAACATCCAGACAAAATCACAACAACCAGACAACATCACAACAACCAGACAACATCACAACATCCAGACAACATCACAACATCCAGACAACATCACAACATCCAGACAACATCACAACAACCAGACAACATCACAACATCCAGACAACATCACAACAACCAGACAACATCACAACATCCAGACAACATCACAACGACCAGACAACATCACAACATCCAGACAACATCACAACATCCAGACAACATCACAACAACAAGACAACATCACAACGACCAGACAACATCACAACATCCAGACAACATCACAACAACCAGACAACATCATCATGCCTTGCTTACGCTGGCAAGACCACATCAAAGCTGTCACCGTCGACCAACTTCCTGCCCTGGTATTCAATGAACTGGTCTTCGCTCTTCGACACTGTGGGGCAAGCCTTCAGGTTGAACGTAATTTTGTTATCCTGGTACGTGGTCACCGAGATAGTCGAATACGCGCTGAAAACAAAACACGTGCACGGTGTGAGTACTGAGATCTTGTCTGGTAAAAAAAATAATAGTAAAGTAACCTTTAGCAACTGAGGGCCTTTTGAACAGGTTAAATAGATTTCACTTGTGACCTCGGCGTATGAAGGGATAGTGTGGTCAGTATTTTTTGCTCAGTGCTTTGCTTTCCTGAACGTGGGTTGGGTACCAGTTAGAGCTGGGTGGACGGATTCAAACTCTAGACTTTTGGGTTAGCAGTTGTATACTCAACCATCCGACTACCCCGTCTAACAATCCTCAATGGTTCTCAAACTTTAAAAACATAAGGTGTGTATTACTACTTTTAAGTGAAGTGTTTGCATTTTTTTTATATTTCAATAAAACACTACTATTTAAGTGGAAATTTGAAATATTTTCGTACAAACTTAGTATATTTTACATTATACAAAAGTCAGTATACAATGAGCCGTATAAAGTACTCATTATATAGAATACATAATTTAGCAATATTTTTTTAGATAACTATACATATCGATACCATTGTCCTGATTTATAAAAGCAAAGTGCAAAATAAAAAACTGGATATGTATAGATAATAAATAAATAAATAAATAAATAAATAAATATATATATATATATATATATATATATATATATATATATATATATATATATATATATATATCATGGTAAGAGACCAATTGATCTCAGACAAAATATTTAAGGACAAATTATCTCGAGGACAAAAAAATTCAACGACAAAAGATACTTGGACAAAAGACTTCCGGGACAAATGATCTCAGACAAAATATCCCAAACCAATTATATATCAAGATATTTATCTCAGACCATTGGTTCAGAGATCTTACGCTCTGTGTTCATCTAAAATGTATGTATTTACTATATTGTAAAAATAATGTATTTCTTCCCCCATCCCTCAATCGGTATGGCAGTGAAGGAGTCACACGAGAACTTGGCGGGAACTATAAACACAATCACGCCAAAGTTGTAGTTTCCTGTGAGTTTGTAGCTGAATTTTTCGAAATCCGTTTTCATTGATGAGCTGTGGGGGGTAGAACATAAAAAAAAGGTTGGTCAAATCATCGGCGAGACGCAAATTGGATTCTCGCAACAGAAATTAGCATGACAAAATAAAAAAACGTGACATACTTTAAATTAGCCTTCAAGAAACTCTTACCAACCAGGATCACAAAGATTATCGCCATTATATATATATATATATATATATATATATATATATATATATATATATATATATATATATATATATTATAGATTGTCTTTCTAAATATTTAATTGATTATGTAATCCATTGTCTAATTTAGTAATTTAACCTATTTCATTGCAAAGTATATCCTTTGTGAGACAACAAAAATATGTTTCGGGCCTGATATAATTGTGTTTAAAAACGTCTTTATTTCTATTTCAATTATATCCAGAGGTTTGATTTGTGTTTGTTTTATTATTGTTTTTTTTTTGTGCATTTATCGTATTATTTTTCAAGATATTCCTTCTGATAGCTGCGACATTTTTAGAATGTTCGTATTTAAATAAGAATTACTAGAACAAATTGTTTTTAATTTACTTAGTACGAAACTATTAATATTAGCTTTATGGTGTTTTTCTATTAAAAGGAGCGCTAAGTCATGGAAGTGTTTTGAATGTTTGCTTAACTTTCTCACTACAAATCGTGTTGTTGTTTTTTTTCTATGCAACAGGGCGTGTTAGTTACAGTAGAACGATCAATAGAACTGTTTATTTTTTTTATATTTTTTTTTTTGTTTTTTTTTGTTGTTGTTTTTATTGTGTTTTAAATATATTAAGGAGGAAAAAAAATATTTTGGTGTTTTTTTTCGGATGTTGGACCTTCTGCCCTAAACGGTTTGCCCCCCCCCCCCCCTTCCTCCCTACATTTCATGTTCTGGCGGTATGGTAGTTCCGCCCCTGAGTGTGTGCTGTTGCAGTTATACGTTATTTGATGATGTGTAGCCACTGATAATAGATGTCTCGTCAAATGGGAGGGTTAAACACGTCATTAGTTTATTTAGTTCTCCAATTTTATTTATCAAAGTCGAGTCTAAACAAGAGAAGAAAAAAATAGTGGCACGGAGGAAGACCAAGATATGACCTTGGGGGGTCGGGGTCGTCAGGTCGGTAAAGCTCGTGACGGCTAAACCTAAAAGTCCCACAAAACTGAACCATATGTGGTCCCACAAAACTGAATATTATGCCCTATCCACTGGAAAGCTTGGCTTGTTTACAAACTAATGAAAATTAATATACTTACCAACAGATGACAGATTGACTTATAAACTAGCTACAAATTCACTTACTAATTAACGACCGATTGACTTACAATAGCACAACAAACTGTAACATTAACAAACTGACGACAACTCGAACTACATAAAAAGAGCCAAAATTACGAGCACTTACAATGTTTCAGTAGGTATGACAAAAGTTTCGAAAACCGCTTTGTTGAAAGTCTTCGACATTTGTAGAGCTGCAGGCCCTTCTAACCAAGGCGTTGTTAACTCGACCTAATACATACATACATATATATATATATATATATATATATATATATATATATATATATATATATATATATATATATATATATATATATATATATATATATATATATATATATATAATACATATATATATATATATATATATATATATATATATATATATATATATATTTATATTTATATTTATATTTATATATATACATATATGTGTTTCTGTATTTTACAGGCAAAGTTCAAAATCGGCAATACTACCTCTAGCAGTGACCTTTACCATATCCAAACTAATTGGGTCCAAAAAATGACCGCATTTCACCATCAACTTAAGATGTGATATCACCTTTCTACCTGCAAGTGATGTTGCATGTATCTGCTTGCAGGTGATGTTGCATTTACATACCTACAGGCAGGGGATGTCATCTGTACCTACCTACAGATGATATCACCTGTATATACCTGTTGGTAGGTCATGTCACCTGCACCTACCTGCATAAGTACCCTCCACTAGGGAACAGTTACAACTAGACTCGAACAACCTCGCCAGGTACCTCTATTGGTGTGATGGACAGTTTGAAAACCATGAACCACATCTATGGTACCTCTATTGGTGTGATGGACAGTGTGAAAACCATGAACCACATTTATGGTACTGTTATTGGTGTGATGGACAGTGTAAAAACCATGAACCACATCTATGGTACTGTTATTGGTGTGATGGACAGTGTGAAAACCATGAACCACATCTATGGTACCTCTATTGGTGTGATGGACAGTGTGAAAACCATGAACCACATTTATGGTACCACTATTGGTGTGATGGACAGTGTGAAAACCATGAACCACATCTATGGTACCTCTATTGGTGTGGGGGAGTGTAAAAACCATGAACCACATCTATGGTACTGTTATTGGTGTGATGGACAGTGTGAAAACCATGAACCACATCTATGGTACTGTTATTGATGTGATGTACAGTGTGAAAACCATGAACCACATCTATGGTACCTCTATTGGTGTGATGGACAGCGTGAAAACCATGAACCACATCTATGGTACCTCTATCGGTGTGATGGACAGTGTGAAAACCATGAACCACATCTATGGTACCTCTATCGGTGTGATATACAGTGTGAAAACCATGAACCACATCTATGGTACCTCTATTGGTGTGATGGACAGTGTGAAAACCATGAACCACATCTATGGTACCTCTATTGGTGTGATGGACAGTGTAAAAACCATGAACCACATCTATGGTACCTCTATTGGTGTGATGGACAGTGTGAAAACCATGAACCACATCTATGGTACCTCTATTGGTGTGATGGACAGTGTGAAAACCATGAACCACATCTATGGTACCTCTATTGGTGTTGGGGACAGTGTGAAAACCATGAACCACATCTATGGTACCTCTATTGGTGTGTATGACAGTGTGATAACCATGAACCACATATATGAAAACGCTATTGGTGTGATGGACAGTGTAAAAACCATGAACCACATCTATGGTACCTCTATTGGTGTGATGGACAGTGTGAAAACCATGAACCACATCTATGGTACCTCTATTGGTGTGATGGACAGTGTGAAAACCATGAACCACATCTATGGTACCTCTATTGGTGTGATGGACAGTGTGAAAACCATGAACCACATCTATGGTACCTCTATTGGTGTGATGGACAGTGTGAAAACCATGAACCACATCTATGGTACCTCTATTGGTGTGAGGGACAGTGTGAAAACCATGAACCACATCTATGGTACCTCTATTGGTGTGAGGGACAGTGTGAAAACCATGAACCACATCTATGGTACCTCTATTGGTGTGATGGACAGTGTGAAAACCATGAACCACATCTATGGTACCCCTATTGGTGTGATGGACAGTGTGAAAACCATGAACCACATCTATGGTACCTCTATTGGTGTGATGGACAGTGTGAAAACCATGAACCACATCTATGGTACCTCTATTGGTGTGATGTACAGTGTGAAAACCATGAACCACATCTATGGTACCTCTATCGGTGTGATGGACAGTGTGAAAACCATGAACCACATCTATGGTACCTCTATCGGTGTGATGGACAGTGTGAAAACCATGAACCACATCTATGGTACCTCTATCGGTGTGATGGACAGTGTGAAAACCATGAACCACATCTATGGTACCTCTATTGGTGTGATGGACAGTGTGAAAACCATGAACCACATCTATGGTACCTCTATCGGTGTGATGGACAGTGTGAAAACCATGAACCACGTCTATGGTACCTCTATTGGTGTGATGGACAGTGTGAAAACCATGAACCACATCTATGGTACCTCTATCGGTGTGATGGACAGTGTGAAAACCATGAACCACGTCTATGGTACCTCTATTGGTGTGATGGACAGTGTGAAAACCATGAACCACATCTATGGTACCTCTATTGGTGTGATGGACAGTGTGAAAACCATGAACCACATCTATGGTACCTCTATTGGTGTGATGGACAGTGTGAAAACCATGAACCACATCTATGGTACCTCTATTGGTGTGATGGACAGTGTGAAAACCATGAACCACATCTATGGTACCTCTATTGGTGTGATGGACAGTGTGAAAACCATGAACCACATCTATGGTACCTCTATCGGTGTGATGGACAGTGTGAAAACCATGAACCACGTCTATGGTACCTCTATTGGTGTGATGGACAGTGTGAAAACCATGAACCACATCTATGGTACCTCTATTGGTGTGATGGACAGTGTGAAAACCATGAACCACATCTATGGTACCTCTATTGGTGTGATGGACAGTGTGAAAACCATGAACCACATCTATGGTACCTCTATTGGTGGGATGGACAGTGTGAAAACCATGAACCACATCTATGGTACCTCTATTGGTGTGATGGACAGTGTAAAAACCATGAACCACAATTCCGAGTCCCCGCCCTCTTCGGTCTCCGCGGGTGTCCTGATGCCGGTGTACATGGGAATCGTGGAAAACAGAAAATATCTCCCAAGTGTGGTGCTTGCACCTGGCACAGGAATAAGGAAAGAAAAAAATTAACCAATGCCACCGATTAGTTTGAGTTCAGCATTGAATGGAAGAGAGTCTACATAATAGATACAACATGATATATTATTAGACTAGATTTTCTCACAGGCATCACTTCGAGGGGGCTCGACCCCCCCCCCCCCCCCCCACCGAAGAAAGTCTACTGCCCCCCCCCCCCCCCACGAGGTTGAATTTATAGAGTAAACATACACTTTTACTAGTGCCCCCCCCCCCGAAAAATGACGACCGATGCTTCGAAAATATCAAGTGCCCCCCACCCCCTCCCGGAGAAAAAAGTCGGGAAGATACACTGTATTAGACCAGTGGTTCTTTACCTTTTTCATATGTTCATTCTGCGAACCCGTCATTTTAGGAAAAATAAAATACGATTTTTTAATTAAAATTCAAACTTTGGTACATGACCATCTCTGTGTTCAAATAAATTAAACCATTAAATATGATTTACACATAAAAGCAAATAATTTTAATGCAAATCAGTTTGACTTTTAATGCTGACTTTCAAAAACCCGTTCATAAATGAATTTAGCGAGCGTTTTTTTTTTTTTTTTGCAATTTCTTTCCAAGTTATCTTTTAGTCTTGCCGGTGCTAGAATTGCTCAACGTGGCATTGCCATACAAAAATCAAGGATTTAGAACGCGGACTCCAATAAAGTTTCGTTAAATATGTGAATCCACATTGTACATATTTGTCCGATCGTTCTCTATTATTGTGTACGACGTAGTTTGTGTGAAGGGATTAAAATATCAAGAAAGAAATCGGACGATGTACACGTTGGCTATTAACCAACAATGTACGTCACAATCAGAGTCGTAGTGACCCTTCCCGGCGCCCGGGGACAAACTAACAATTTGGCGTCCCCCCCCCCCCCCCCCCCAGTATGGTGACACACTTTTAATTTGCCCCCCCCCCCATATATTGCGTATAGTTATAATGCAAATCTGCAGCTAAAATTAGCTTTTAATTTTTTTTCAACCCATTTTGGCGCCCCCTAAGGTCAGCGCCCGGGGACATATGTACCATCAGTATAGACAAAATCCGATCGCAATTGATATGAAGCGGGTGGGTGTTTTGACTGACTCAACGAACCCCTAGGGGTTGCTCGAACCCCGGTTAAATAACCACATCATCAGAAGAACTCACCATCATACACCTCGCTCATCAAACATACCTGAAAGCAGCTTGAAGCTCACAATTAAGGAGGCGCAAAACAAAATCACCGGAGAAGAAGATTTCATCATTGCTGAAAATGTATAAACCGTTGTAAGAGGTATCCGTATGATCTGAAGAATAAATTTTTCTATTCATGTATGCTACTGAGACTACCTTTGTTGAGAACAGGTTTCAGTGCTGGTAAGTGAGATTCGTAAACATTTTTTGAGAAGTATTAGAAAGAGGGTGGGGGGGGGGGGGTTGTGGATAGGGCATTAACTTCAGCGAGGCACGACTAACCAGAGGCGTAGCGGGAAGGCGGGAATGCGGACCGCACCGGGTGACACCGTTTACGGGGTGACACCAAGGCAAAAAAAAAATAGAGAGAGAAAAATGATAATTCCATTTAATAAATTTATTAATTCGAGTGTTAAATAGTCTTTTAAGAGGTGCAAATCGACAGATTTAGGGGGGGGGGGGTGCAAATCGAAAATTGAAAGTTTGTCCCCGGGAAGGGTCGCTACGCCTCTGGGGGGGGTGACACCATTAAGAGGCGCACCGGGTGACACTGTGACTAACACAACCAGACAGGCACTGGAACGGAATCTTTCGAGAAAGAGAAAAACGGGCAACATGTATAGAGAATGAGAGAATGGCCCAGATATTTTGCGGAATAAGGAATGGCCAAGATGTCTTGAGGAACATATGATGGCCAAGATGTCTTGAGGAACGTAGGATGGCCAAGATGTCTTGAGGAACGTAGGATGGCCAAGATGTCTTGAGGAACGTAGGATGGCCAAGATGTCTTGAGGAACGTAGGATGGCCAAGATGTCTTGAGAAACGTAGGGTGGCCAAGATGTCTTGAGGAACGTAGGATGGCCAAGATGTCTTGAGGAACATAGGATGGCCAAGATGTCTTGAGGAACATAGGATGGCCAAGATATATTGGGAAAGAAAGTATAGCTATGGGAGAAAAAAATTGACAGGTTTGTGGGGACGGCTAGACTGTCATGGCCGTAGTAAGAAAAACCATCTACCAGTTGAATCAGTTGATGATATTTTGTTTTTGGCCCTATGGAACTTGGGGAGCGGAACCTTGGGAGAAGTAGAAATGTATACATAGGGAGCTTAAAGCTATAGGATCAAGTAGGAATAGGTTGCAGAATATGGACATTACTTAACCATACACCACCTCCACACCGTCAAAAATAAGTGAACACTTGTCGCTTTACATTTTCCAATCAACTTCAGCTAATTAAGGCAGTCATGTTTGACGAATTGTGTTTGATAATTTTGTTGTTAGAACCGGCTTTAAAAAAAAAAATTTTAAATTAAGCCTGAAAATTATTCAGAAATCTAGTATTTTTAGAATCTATGTTATGCAAATAGCAATCCTAGAGAACTTACAAATTTTTTTTTAATTCAGTTTAAGGCTACATTTCTATTTATTTTCGTCAAGCCTAAGTTGTAACTTGAAACAAATATTGATTTGCTGTACAGGAGATTAGTATTCGACCTTCTGAAAACCACACTAGATGTTTTTGTGTTTTTAAACCATGTTGTTTAGACATGTTTCTAGTCACTTCTTGTGATAAAACGAAAACATCTACAATAGTTTTGGTTTTTTTTTTAAATTTTGTTTAGTTACTGAAAATTCTAAAAAAAAAAAACAACAAAAAAACAAATACATCCAAAGTTTAGTATTTAGTAAAGTTCGACAAAAAGCTCAAAATAAAGTTTATTATAACCACATTTATTTTTAGAAAACTAAACATTTCTGAATATTCACGGGTGCGTGTATGAGTTCATGTCTTATTTAACACATGTGTTAGCTGATCCATTCATATAACAAGTGTGTTTAGCTGATCCATTCATATAACAAATGTGTTTAGCTGTTTCATTCATATAACACATGTGGTTAGCTGATCCATTTATATAACACATGTGTTTAGCTGATCCATTCATATAACACATGTGTTTAGCTGATCCATTCATATAACACATGTGTTTAGCTGATCCATTCATATAACAAATGTGTTCAGCTAATCAATACATATAACAAATGTGTTCAGCTAATCAATACATATAACACATGTGTTCAGCTAATCAATACATATCAACAATAATCTTTATCCTACTTAATCTAAATACTTTCTCCTACACAACAGAAAAGTAAATAAAGCAAAGGAAACTTACATTTATTTTAACTTAAAATTTTTAAGCTGATGAATCGATCTACTGCATATTTGACCCTGACTCACCAGTATTAGCCTATGTTCAATCTCGAGTCACAGATTGAACTAGAAACCTATTACACATGAGAGTAAAACCTTAAGAAAAAGATCTGCCTAACATGTATGAGTAGGCCAATGACAGACACAGTTGTAAAAGGACATCGATTCATTCAATTGTTTTCTCATCTAAAGATGACAACTTCCGTTCAACTTCCGTGTTTACTAAAAAAAAAATATTGAATTCCCTATTTGTAAATATTTGCAAAATATTTATAAACATTAAATCACACAATAGGCCTACCCATTTATTTATGGGGGTTTTATTATGCAACTTGACGTTTGTGATAAGAGAACTTATTACGTTGTGATGTAAAAATATGTCTAAGAAACTTATTCAACACTAGTTATATTCTTCTGTGTTTGACGTAATATTTTAGCAGTGTTTCTTCCAGACTTATTTCTATGGCGGAAGGGGGGGGGCATTTGTTTTTTTGGGGAGGGGCTGGGGGGGTACTGGTGAAATTATATGTTTTCTATATAAATTCCTTACCGTTTAAGCTGGTGGTAGACTTTTTACAGGGGGGGGGGGGTCATACCGCCCCCCCCTCCCCTCCCCACGACCCGAAGAGATGCCTGGAAGAAACTCTGATTTTTAGGATTTTAATGTATGTTTAGGTGTTATTTATCCGATGTATTTCACTTGTGTACCGGCTCGTGGTTTACGAAATAATTCACTGATGATGAGTTTGTTTTTAAAAGAATGTACAACTTCTTACAACAAAAAAGGATATATTGTTATCAAAACAGTTTTCCGTTGTAGTTGTTGATTTATTAGAACTGAACTGTGTAAGAAACAAGACTTTTTCTATTCAAGTCTCTAGTACACGTGGGTCTCTAGTACACGTGGGTCTCTAGTACACGTGGGTCTCTAGTACACGTGGGTCTCTAGTACACATGGGTCTTTGGTACACACATGGTTCTCTGGTACACGTGGGTCTCTAGTACACGTGGGTCTCTAGTACACATGGGTCTTTGGTACACACATGGGTCTCTAGTACACGTGGGTCTCTAGTACACATGGGTCTTTGGTACACACATGGGTCTCTAGTACACGTGGGTCTCTAGTACACGTGGGTCTCTAGTACACATGGGTCTTTGGTACACACATGAGTCTCTAGTACACGTGGGTCTCTAGTACACGTGGGTCTCTAGTACACGTGGGTCTCTAGTACACGTGGGTCTTTGGTACACACGTGGGTCTCTAGTACACACGTGGGTCTCTAGTACACGTGGGTCTCTAGTACACGTGGGTCTTTGGTACACGTGGGTCTCTAGTACACGTGGGTCTTTGGTACACACGTGGGTCTCTAGTACACGTGGGTCTCTAGTACACGTGGGTCTTTGGTACACACGTGGGTCTCTAGTACACGTGGGTCTCTAGTACACGGGGGTCTTTGGTAAACATGTGGGTCTCTAGTACACGTGGGTCTCTAGTACACGTGGGTCTTTGGTACACACGTGGGTCTCTAGTACACGTGGGTCTCTAGTACACGTGGGTCTTTGGTAAACATGTGGGTCTCTAGTACACGTGGGTCTCTAGTACACGTGGGTCTCTAGTACACGTGGGTCTCTAGTACACGTGGGTCTCTAGTACACGTGGGTCTCTAGTACACGTGGGTCTTTGGTACACACGTGGGTTTAGTACACGTGGGTCTCTAGTACACGTGGGTCTCTAGTACACGTGGGTCTTTGGTACACCCGTGGTCTCTAGTACACGTGGGTCTCTAGTACACGTGGGTCTCTAGTACACGTGGGTCTCTAGTACACGTGGGTCTCTAGTACACGTGTGTCTCTAGTACACATGGATCTCTAGTACACGTGGGTCTCTAGTACACGTGGGTCTCTAGTACACGTGGGTCTCTAGTACACGTGGGTCTCTAGTACACGGGGGGCTTTGGTACACACGTGGGTCTCTAGTACACGTGGGTCTTTGGTACACGTGGGTCTCTAGTACACGTGGGTCTCTAGTACACGTGGGTCTCTAGTACACGTTGGTCTCTAGTACACGTGGGTCTCTAGTACACTTGGGTCTCTAGTACACGTGGGTCTTTGGTACAGACGTGGGTCTCTAGTACACGTGGGTCTATAGTACACGGGGGTCTCTAGTACACGTGGGTCTCTAGTACACGTGGATCTATAGTACACGGGGGTCTCTAGTACACGTGGGTCTCTAGTACACGTGGGTCTCTAGTACACGTGGATCTATAGTACACGGGGGTCTCTAGTACACGTGGGTCTCTAGTACACGTGGGTCTCTAGTACACGTGGGTCTCTAGTACACGTGGGTCTTTGGTACAGACGTGGGTCTCTAGTACACGTGGGTCTATAGTACACGGGGGTCTCTAGTACACGTGGGTCTCTAGTACACGTGGATCTATAGTACACGGGGGTCTCTAGTACACGTGGGTCTCTAGTACACGTGGGTCTTTGGTACACGTGGGTCTTTGGTACACGTGGGTCTTTGGTACACGTGGGTCTTTGGTACACGTGGGTCTCTAGTACACGTGGGTCTCTAGTACACGTGGGTCTCTAGTACACGTGGGTCTCTAGTACACGTGGGTCTCTAGTACACGTGGGTCTCTAGTACACGTGGGTCTCTAGTACACGTGGGTCTTTGGTACACGTGGGTCTCTAGTACACGTGGGTCTCTAGTACACGTGGGTCTTTGGTACACGTGGGTCTCTAGTACACGTGGGTCTCTAGTACACGTGGGTCTCTAGTAGACGTGGGTCTTTGGTACACGTGTGTCTCTAGTACACGTGGGTCTCTAGTACACGTGGGTCTCTAGTACACGTGGGTCTCTAGTACACGTGGGTCTTTGGTACACGTGGGTCTTTGGTACACGTGGGTCTCTAGTACACGTGGGTCTTTGGTACACACGTGGGTCTCTAGTACACGTGGGTCTCTAGTACACGTGGGTCTTTGGTACATACGTGGGTCTTTAGTATACGTGGGTCTCTAGTACACGTGGGTCTCTAGTACACGTGGGTCTCTAGTACACGTGGGTCTCTAGTACACGTGGGTCTTGGGTACACACGTGGGTCTCTAGTACACGTGGGTCTCTAGTACACGTGGGTCTTGGGTACACACGTGGGTCTCTAGTACACGTGGGTCTCTAGTACACACATGGGTCTCTAGTACACGTGGGTCTCTAGTACACGTGGGTCTCTAGTACACGTGGGTCTTTGGTACACATGGGTCTCTAGTACACGTGGGTCTCTAGTACACGTGGGTCTTGGGTACACGTGGGTCTCTAGTACACGTGGGTCTCTAGTACACGTGGGTCTCTAGTACACGTGGGTCTTTGGTACATACGTGGGTCTTGGGTACACGTGGGTCTCTAGTACACGTGGGTCTCTAGTACACGTGGGTCTTTGGTACACGTGGGTCTCTAGTACACGTGGGTCTTGGGTACACACGTGGGTCTCTAGTACACGTGGGTCTCTAGTACACGTGGGTCTCTAGTACACGTGGGTCTTTGGTACATACGTGGGTCTCTAGTACACGTGGGTCTCTAGTACACGTGGGTCTCTAGTACACGTGGGTCTTGGGTACACACGTGGGTCTCTAGTACACGTGGGTCTGTAGTACACGTGGGTCTTTGGTACACGTGGGTCTCTAGTACACGTGGGTCTTTGGTACACGTGGGTCTCTAGTACACGTGGGTCTCTAGTACACGTGGGTCTTTGGTACGTACGTGGGTCTTTAGTACACGTGGGTCTTGGGTACACGTGGGTCTCTAATACACGTGGGTCTTGGTACACGTGGGTCTCTAGTACACGTGGGTCTTTGGTACACGTGGGTCTCTAGTACACGTGGGTCTCTAGTACACGTGGGTCTCTAGTACACGTGGGTCTCTAGTACACGTGGGTCTTTGGTACACGTGGGTCTCTAGTACACGTGGGTCTCTAGTACACGTGGGTCTTTGGTACATACGTGGGTCTTTAGTACACGTGGGTCTTTGGTACACGTGGGTCTCTAGTACACGTGGGTCTTTGGTACACGTGGGTCTTTGGTACACACGTGGGTCTCTAGTACACGTGGGTCTCTAGTACACGTGGGTCTTTGGTACACACGTGGGTCTAGTACACGTGGGTCTCTAGTACACGTGGGTCTCTAGTACACGTGGGTCTCTAGTACACGTGGGTCTTTGGTACACACGTGGGTCTCTAGTACACGTGGGTCTCTAGTACACGTGGGTCTTTGGTACACACGTGGGTCTCTAGTACACGTGGGTCTCTAGTACACGTGGGTCTCTAGTACACGTGGGTCTCTAGTACACGTGGGTCTCTAGTACACGTGGGTCTTTGGTACACACGTGGGTCTCTAGTACACGTGGGTCTCTAGTACACGGTGGTCTCTAGTACACGTGGGTCTCTAGTACACGTGGGTCTTTAATACACACGTGGGTCTCTAGTACACGTGGGTCTCTAGTACACGTGGGTCTCTAGTACACGTGGGTCTCTAGTACACGTGGGTCTTTGGTACACACGTGGGTCTTTGTTACACACGTGGGTCTCTAGTACACGTGGGTCTCTAGTACACGTGGGTCTCTAGTACACGTGGGTCTCTAGTACACGTGGGTCTCTAGTACACGTGGGTCTCTAGTACACGTGGGTCTCTAGTACACGTGGGTCTTTGGTACAGACGTGGGTCTCTAGTACACGTGGGTCTCTAGTACACGTGGGTCTCTAGTACACATGGATCTCTAGTACACGTGGGTCTCTAGTACACGTGGGTCTCTAGTACACGTGGGTCTCTAGTACACGTGGGTCTCTAGTACACGTGGGTCTCTAGTACACGTGGGTCTTTGGTACACACGTGGGTCTCTAGTACACGTGGGTCTCTAATACACGTGGGTCTCTAGTACACGTGGGTCTTTGGTACACACGTGGGTCTCTAGTACACGTGGGTCTCTAATACACGTGGGTCTCTAGTACACGTGGGTCTTTGGTACACGTGATCTCTAGTACACGTGGGTCTCTAGTACACGTGTGTCTCTAGTACACGTGGGTCTCTAGTACACGTGGGTCTCTAGTACACGTGGGTCTCTAGTACACGTGGGTCTCTAGTACACATGGATCTCTAGTACACGTGGGTCTCTAGTACACGTGGGTCTCTAGTACACGTGGGTCTCTAGTACACGTGGGTCTCTAGTACACGTGGGTCTTTGGTACAGACGTGGGTCTCTAGTACACGGGGGTCTTTCGTACAGACGTGGGTCTCTAGTACACGGGGGTCTCTAGTACACGTGGGTCTTTGGTACACACGTGGGTCTCTAGTACACGTGTGTCTCTAGTACACGTGGGTCTTTGGTACACACGTGGGTCTCTAGTACACGTGGGTCTCTAGTACACGTGGGTCTTTGGTACACACGTGGGTCTCTAGTACACGTGGGTCTCTAGTACACGTGGGTCTCTAGTACACGTGGGTCTTTGGTACACACGTGGGTCTCTAGTACACGTGGGTCTCTAGTACACGTGGGTCTTTGGTACACACGTGGGTCTCTAGTACACGTGGGTCTCTAGTACACGTCGGTCTCTAGTACACGTGGGTCTCTAGTACACGTGGGTCTCTAGTACACGTGGGTCTCTAGTACACGTGGGTCTCTAGTACACATGGGTCTCTAGTACACGTGGGTCTCTAGTACACGTGGGTCTCTAGTACACGTGGGTCTCTAGTACACGTGGGTCTCTAGTACACGTGGGTCTTTGGTACACACGTGGGTCTCTAGTACACGTGGGTCTCTAGTACACGTGGGTCTCTAGTACACGTGGGTCTCTAGTACACACGTGGTCTCTAGTACACGTGGGTCTCTAGTACACGTCGGTCTCTAGTACACGTGGGTCTCTAGTACACGTGGGTCTCTAGTACACGTGGGTCTCTAGTACACGTGGGTCTCTAGTACACATGGGTCTCTAGTACACGTGGGTCTCTAGTACACGTGGGTCTCTAGTACACGTGGGTCTCTAGTACACGTGGGTCTCTAGTACACGTGGGTCTCTAGTACACGTGGGTCTCTAGTACACACGTGGTCTCTAGTACACGTAGGTCTCTAGTAAACGTGGGTCTCTAGTACACGTGGGTCTTTGGTACACGTGGGTCTCTAGTACACGTGGGTCTCTAGTACACGTGGGTCTTTGGTACAGACGTGGGTCTCTAGTACACGTAGGTCTTGGGTACACACGAGGGTCTCTAGTACACGTGGGTCTGTTCTTTTAATCAATGTGGTTATAAAAATTTAATTACCTGCAATCATAGTAAGCTACGTGTTACAGCGCCTGATTATTTAATATAAAAGTAAGTATTATATATTTGTGGTTTTTTGTGTATTTTACTATTTTTAGTTATTCATTCATTCAGTTTAAAAATGTAAAACGAATACTAAAGACCTTTTTAATGTTTATTTAATTTACAATTTTTTTTTTACAATGCAATTGGAAATGTCGAGATTGTGGTCTAAGGGAAGCAACAATGAAAAAGCAGTCATCACAGCTATACAACAATTATCTCTCCTAAATTTTTACTTAACTTTTGTTTAATTTTTTTTTTCCTCTTCATCTAAAAATAGAATTAAATTTATAGTCTATCAATTTAAAAAGCATAACGGTGTATTTTCAAGAATCTTTAAATTATAATTATTCTTTTTTTTCAATGCAATTTCAAATCTCGAGTTTGTGGTCAAAGGGAAGCAACAATGAAAAATCAGTCATCACAGTAAGACAACAATTATCTCTCCTTAATTTTTTTTACCTTTTGTTTAATTTTTTTTTTTTTTTTTTTTTCGTTTGTTTTCCTCTTCATCTAAAATAGGATTAAATTTATAGTCTATCAATTTAAAAAGCATAATGGTGTATTTTCAACACATAAAAAAATTACAATTTTTTTTTTTTTACAATGCAATTGGAAATCTCGAGATTGTGGTCTAAGGGAAGCAACAATGAAAAAGCAGTCATCACAGTTATACAACAATTATCTCCCCTTAATTTTTATATAACTTTTGTTTAATTTTTTTTTTCTTTTTTTCTTTTCCTCTTCATCTAAAAATAGGATTAAATTTATAGTCTATCAATTTAAAAAGCATAATGGTGTATTTTCAACACATAAAAAAATTACAATTTTTTTTTTTTTTTACAATGCAATTTGAAATCTCATGATTGTGGTCTAAGGGAAGCAACAATGAAAAAACAGTCATCACAGACAACAATTATCTCTCCTAAATTTTTATTTAACTTTTGTTTCATTTTTTTTTTAACCATCAACATTAGAATGCCAAACCATTAACGCGCTTTTTTGCAAAAAACATTTCCTTCTGTTTAAAGAATAATTCAATTTTATGATTTGAAAATGGTTATTTATAGTTATTTAAATAGTAATGTATAATTTTTTCTTTTTTTTTTGGTGCATTATTAAATAAAAGCTTGTTATTAAAACGTTTTTTATGAATTTTTAAAATATTCAATTGCTACAACAACATAAAATATGTTCCGGTTACAAACATTTGCCAACAAATAGCATGGTTGTCCAAGGGAAGGGACAATGAAAAAACATTGACTTCAGTTAGTCAAGAGTTATCTGCCTTACTATGTTTACCTTAATGTAGATGATAGTTGACCGAAATAATCACGATGTTTATTTCTTCATAGTAGACCGAAATAAGCACTTTACCCTTTAAGTTATATTTTTGTCCAAAATATATTACTATTATAATTATTGTATATGAATTTAATTTCATTCAAACACTTTTGCTATAAACAACCCCACCCCTCCCATCCCGTCCACGAGCTATACCAGTCATACGGGTCCTACCCCCCCCCCCCCTCGCCAGCTTTAACCCCCCCACCCTCCCTCCCCTTCTGTCATTGCGTGTTAAAGTTCATGCTCTACCCTTTTCGAACTGGTCATGTGACCACAGTGCCATGTCCTGGTACACTAAGCCGTAGATCCCCGCTGACGCCCAGTCCTTTCAGGTTCAACCAAGCGTGACGCTCCACCACCCCCGCCCCGCCCCGACTCCCCAACCGGAATCTTCTGGGTTTCCAGTTCCTGGCATTCCCCGTGTGGCTTACCTGACGTCGGGTCTGATTTTAGATGGAGGAAAACGGACGTTCGTCCGGGTAGAATTCGAATCCTTGTCGGCAAAATCTGACGTCATTTGAACAACGACGTTTTTACATACAGCCGCACCCGGATAAAGTTGTGAAAGATTTTTTATCCGGCTGTGTATCGGATTTGGTACAATGTGCAATACGGATATACAAACATGTGTTGGTTGATTCGTTCTGTGTAGTTCAAATACTTCAAGTGTTCAAGTTTCAGATCGGACAAAACAATGATCGTGGTCTCTTTAATTGTTGTTGTGCTAGTTCATGCAGGTAAGTGCCAAATGTCTAGACATTTCGTTATATTATATCGTTATATGACATTTCGTTATATTATTACGTTATATGACATTTCGTTATATTATATCGTTATATGACATTTCGTTATATTATATCGTTAGATTTGTAGACTTCGGTATATTATATAGGCAGATTTGTAGACTTGTCGTTATATTATATAGGCAGATTTGTAGACTTGTCGTTATATTATATAGGCAGATTTGTAGACTTGTCGTTATATTATATAGCAGATTTGTAGACTTTTCGTTATATTATATAGGCAGATTTGTAGACTTGTCATTATATTATATCGTTAGATTTGTAGACTTGTCGTTATATTATATAGGCAGATATGTAGACTTGTCGTTATATTATATAGGCAGATTTGTAGACTTGTCGTTATATTATATAGGCAGATGTGTAGATTTGTCGTTATATTATATAGGCAGATGTGTAGATTTGTCGTTATATTATATAGGCAGATGTGTAGACTTGTCGTTATATTATATAGGCAGATTTGTAGACTTGTCGTTATATTATATAGCAGATTTGTAGACATGTCGTTATATTATATAGGCAGATTTGTAGACTTGTCGTTATATTATATAAGCAGATTTGTAGACTTGTCGTTATATTATATAGGCAGATTTGTAGACTTGTCGTTATATTATATAGCAGATTTGTAGACTTGTCGTTATATTATATAGCAGATTTGTAGACTTCGGTATATTATATAGGCAGATTCGTAGACTTTTCGTTATATTATATAGCAGATTTGTAGACTTTTCGTTACATTATATCGTTAGTTTCGTATACTTCCGTTATATTATAATATCGTCAACTTTTTATACTTTCTTTATATTATATCGTCATAATTTTTAGACTTGTCGTTATATTATATCGTCAGAAATGTACATGAAACGTATGAAGGTGTTTAGGGCTTTAAGTTCGAAACAATTAGTTGCCTAATGTATAAACTACTGGATAACACAAGTATGATCATACGAACATAACCTAAAACGAGCCGACCCGCGGCGTATCATACGCCGCTATTTAGTTGTTTTTTCAACTTTCAGTAATTCAAAATGTGTGAATTCGACAGCACCAATGCTGCCACTGAAAATATGTGCTTTAAAACACTAAAACCCTCCTTTCCCCAACCCCTGCCCCACCCCCTCGTGAAAGCAGCCTCCTCTTAGTTACCTCCCCTAAGTTTAAAATCGTTTCAAACTAAATTATCTGCCCCTAATAGCCGTCACTAAACCCGTCTCTATGGTTTGTAAATATTTAATTGCAATTTAAAAACCTCAGAAGTTGGTCATCTTTGTAGCATAGAAAAACGTCAATTGAATTTTTTTTTTTTTTTTTTTGCTTTCGAATGCTTTTAACAACATTATGTTTTAAATTGTCCAAAGCAACTTAAAACGGACTAATATGGTATTCTTTTTTTTAATCTGTAGATAAGCGTGTAGTTACTAAACGACCCCCCCCCCCCCCCTCCCAGGCCCTCCCTCCCTCCCTCAGGTAAAAAGGTATGACGATAATGTTTCATACACATACTGACACATACACCTGACACAATGTCCCACCTGTCTGGCACATACACCATACACAATGTCTTACCTGTCTGCCACTCCCTCATTTTGTTTCTTTGATCACGTGATACAGGATACTGTGTACATACTAGAATGTCACCCAGACTGGTTCATAGTGCACAATATTGATGAAGCACATTACTAGGTGGTGCACAATTCTATAGGTGCACAATTTTTTATGATTTATGACGTAAGGACTTCACACATACATTTATATTTGAGATGACAATTTAAATGTATTTTAGTCGACACATACATTTATATATGAGATGACACTTTAAATGTCTTTTAGTCGATACATACATTTATATTTGAGATAACAGTTTAAATGTCTTTTAGTCGACATATATTTATTTATGTTTAAGATGACAATTTAAAAGTCTTTTGGTCGCGAAATATAAAGGTCATTAGCATACTGAAATAACAAACATGGTCATTAATGGTAACATAACCAACATAGGGACATTCATGAATTAATACAAATGTACAAGTCCATTTTACCACATGGGCCAAAGTAATGTTGTAACATATGTTAGCTAATGTTAGGCTACATCATAAGTTGGCTAATGTTAGGCTACATCATAAGTTGGCTAATGTTAGGGCACATCATAAGTTGGCTAATGTTAGGCTACATCATAAGTTGGCCAATGTTAGGCTACATCATAAGTTGGCCAATGTTAGGCTACATCATAAGTTGACCAATGTTAGGCTACATCATAAGTTGGCCAATGTTAGGCTACATCATAAGTTGGCCAATGTTAGGCTACATCATAAGTTGGCCAATGTTAGGCTACATCATAAGTTGGCCAATGTTAGGCTACATCATAAGTTGGCCAATGTAAGGCTACATCATAAGTTGGCCAATGTAAGGCTACATCATAAATTGGCCAATGTAAGGCTACATCATAAGTTGGCCAATGTTAGGCTACATCATAAGTTGGCCAATGTTAGCACATATCATTAGTTGGCCAATGTAAGGCTACATCATAAGTTGGCCAATGTAAGGCTACATCATAAGTTGGCCAATGTTAGGCTACATCCTAAGTTGGCCAATGTTAGGCTACATCATAAGTTGGCCAATGTTAGGCTACATCATAAGTTGGCCAATGTAAGGCTACATCATAAGTTGGCCAATGTTAGGCTACATCATAAGTTGGCCAATGTTAGGCTGCATCATAAGTTGGCCAATGTTAGGCAACATCATAAGTTAGCCAATGTTAGGCTATATCATAAGTTGGCCAATGTTAGGCTACATCATAAGTTGGCCAATGTAATGCTACATCATAAGTTAGTTTACAATACATATTGGTCTATATTAGGTTCAAGCACACTTGTTGGACTAAATTAGGTTACAACACATTGGCCTAAATTAGGTTACAACACATTAGTTTAAATTAGATTACAACACATTAGACTAAATTAGATTACAACACATTTGACTAAATTAGGTTACAACACATTAGACTAAATTAGGTTACAACACATTTGACTAAATTATGTTACAACACATTAGACTAAATTAGGTTACAACACATTTGACTAAATTAGGTTACAACACATTTGACTAAATTAGGTTACAACACATTTGACTAAATTAGGTTACAACACATTTGACTAAATTAGGTTACAACACATTTGACTAAATTAGGTTACAACACATTTGACTAAATTAGGTTACAACACATTTGACTAAATTAGGTTACAACACATTTGACTAAATTAGGTTACAACACATTAGACTAAATTAGGTTACAACACATTTGACTAAATTAGGTTACAAGACATTTTACTAAATTAGGTTACAACACATTTGACTAAATTAGGTTACAAGACATTTTACTAAATTAGGTTACAATACATTAGCCTAAATTAGGTTGCAACACATTTGACTAAATTAGGTTACAATACACTTGTTGGACTAAATTAGGTTTAAAATATTTTGAACCAGACCTATAGTCTGCCTAGAGTAGATCTATAATATATCACATGACGTACCATCATTACAGTCACAAGTGAAGAACTGGGCTACGATATAGAAACAAAAACTGTGTTCTACACAGCACGTATGTACACGATCAATGCATGTCTGTATTGGTGGCGTTCGTATGTGTGTCGTGACGTCAGGGGTTCCACCATGTACAAATATCACGATATCGATATGTATTATCTCGCTCTGGCGCACCTTATTTCTGTGTCGTGATTTCACGCTGTCGTATTTGAACGGTCATTAGCCGCTAGTTCCATCATCTTCATTGACAAAATCAAATCGCAAACTATAGGGGGCATCCAATTATGACATTATGACGTCCACAAATTATATATATATATATATATATATATATATATATATATATATATATATATATATATATATATATATATATATATATATATATATATATATATATGGACAAATTATCTTAAGAGCAAATGATCTCACGGACAAGATTCCAGGACAAAATATAGGCTATCTAGACAAATGATCTCAGACAAAATATCTCAGACTAAACATCTCACAGCAAAATGTTAATACTATGTATGATGATTTTGGTTTGTTTGACCCTTTTTTATTATTGACTGTCAATATGGTTTTGTTTACCTTTTTACGCATAATAATCGTAAATAAAATAAATGTTATAAAATTAACAAAGCATCAAAAAATTAAACTTAATGTTTGTAAAAGCATTTTATTTGAAAAAGTATACATTAAACAAACTTACTCCTTTAGCCTGAAAGGTATAATAAAGAATAATGTATAAAACAAATAAAGTAAAGGTAGCTAAACAAAACAAGAGTAATGTTCAAAACACGCGAAATATTTTTCAAAAAATTTAAATGGGTCTTCAGGTTCGTAAAGTAAAACTATTGTTTTTATTGCATTATCAACACAAACATAACGTTTAAATTTCTCTGCTGGCAGGTACATCGTTATGATCACACCTCTCCAATACTATGTGATCATCTATTGTGTGAACTCTTGCTCGACATGTCCTAACTTCAGATTTCCAAATCTCTTTGCCTGCTGCTCCACTTATGGCTTTTATAAACATAAATTCACCAGAAACCAATGTCCTAAAACCTTTCTGCTAGGTAACGAAAGAGGCCATAGCTGAGTGATCACCACACATACTCTTTCTTTGCATGCACAGTAAAACAGACTTAGCTCCGCGACAACCGTTGTCGTTTGAATAAGCATTTGTCACCTGATCACTAAGGTGTGACTGACGCATAACTATTGACTTTAGATGCTAGTTGTATTGTCCATGGAGGGCGGAGGTCTTTCCCTTAAGGCATGTCACTGCCATCAAAACGATACGAAGGTGTGTCTTTTTTGTTATTTTATTCCCTTTGATCTATTTTCGTCCACCTGACATGGTAGGATTGTCTCATGTTTGTCAAGCCAACCTACGCTGTCTATCGAAACATTTCTTTAATCTTTGCATACTATATTAGTAATCTTAATTTTAAAATGTTTAGTGCAATATGACAAATTTATACGGCAAACATTTCCTGCAATTATTAAATAGGCCAATAAACAATGCTAAACATAGTAAACAAAACCATATGACCAGAGCCGGCGTTAGGGGGTGGCAAACGGGGCGGCCGCCCTAGGCCCCGCGCCTGAAGGGGCCCCGCGCTTCAGCACTGTCATTGTTATATTAATTAGTTTGTAAACTTAAATAAATTGTTGCTGAATTCAATGGGGAAAACTAAATGGTCGAATGCCGAAGCTGTTGATTGTTATAACTGAGGCCACGATTGATGTTGGCCGTAATTCTATACAAAAACAGTGTCACACAACTCCTCTTTGTGTAGGGTACGGTCGCCTGGCATTTGACCTGAGCTGACTGGAGATTGTTGGATGCGAATCAGCACCCGACCTGACGTGGGATGTAAATTTGGGAAGCAGGTAATAATATACTCTATTGTATGCGGACCGATGAAGACGTCCTTTTAGTGAGCAGAGGGATGCCTGTAGTAGACAGTTAGTGACCTGATGAACGCTAATCCTGACTTTCTTGTTGTAGATGTCGTATATGAAGCCCTACTTGTCTTGGTATAACAAAATTAACATTCAGTTGCGTGCAGAGGGGTGGGAAGAGGGCGATGAGGGGGGTAGGAGGCCCTTAGGATCTATATCAAGGGGCATTAGACAGAGTGATTTATTATTATTTTTTTGAAGAAAGTTAAAAGTGTTGATGTAGTATGTTTTCTCTATCAATTGCAGGTTTATGTCATGGTGTCACCCCCCCCCCCCCTCTCCACCCTTGTCGGAATTTATCAAATTTGCTCTTAAAAGACTATTTAACACTCTAATTAACCACTTTTTAAAGTGGAACTATCATTTTTTGTATATGTTTTGTCACCCGGTGCGGTCCGCACCCACCCACCCCCACCCCTAAGAACATTGGGTTGAAACGTGGGAGAGGTAAACATCTGTTAGTAAAGTCTTATAGACTCCAAAACATTTATGTTTTATTATGTGTGTATGCATATTATATAGGACTATACACACACACACACACACACATATATATATATATATATATATATATATATATATATATATATATATATATATATATAATGGAAAAAAGCAGGCCCCGCGCGGATAGTTGGCCCTAGGCCCCGCGTATTCCTAACGCCGGCTCTGCATATGACAGTCAATAAAAGAAAATGTTCAGATCTACTAAAATCAAGCACTATTAAGATTTGCTGTGAGATATTTTGTCTGCGATATTTTGTCTGTGATAATTTCTCCTGAGATCATTTGTCCTGAGATCATTTGTCATGGAACCATATATATATATCAGATTCAAACAGCCCACAACGATAAATTAAAAAGTAAAACACCATCGACTCATTATAAAATATCCTCATTATGTATTATGTTTTATGTTTTAACCCTGAATATTTTCTGCCCTCAGCACTTGGTCAGCAACTTCCTGTGGTCAACATATCGGTCATCGATGGCCCGACCCCATTCCTGGTCACCTGTGACGCCCAGCGGGTTGCCCTCCCCGGGACGGTGACTCAGATCACTACCCTAACCATCGACCGGACCTTGCCCGACTCCGCCTTCTTGAATCTGGCCTTGGTCAACCCGATTATACCCCTCACAAGCTCGGTAGGACTTTTCATGTCAACTGTCAACTTTTCATGTCAGCTGTCAGTAAATGTCAGCTGTCAACTTTTCATGTCAACTGTCAACTTTTCGTGTCAGCTGTCAGTAAATGTCAACTTTGGTGTCATCACCGCTATTTGCGCTTCTCTTTGTGATGTTCTATTTCATCTGGATATGCATGCATCAATTTTTATGTCATGTGTTTATACATGGATATATGTCATGTGTATGTAAAACATGTCAATATATGTCATAGTATTACACACAGTGATATAAATATATATATATATATATATATATATATATATATATATATATATATATCTATATATATATATATATATATATATATATATATATATATATATATATATATATATATGTATATATATAGATATAGATATATATAGATATAGATATATAGATATATATATATATATATACATTGTGTGTACAACATGACAATATATGTCTTGATGTGTACACACATTTAGATATTTGTCCTGTGTGTATACAACATAAGGATTTATGTCGTATGTGTGCACACTATGCGGATATATGTCCCGTGTGTGTCCAATATGTTAGTCTACGTCATGTTCTTAAACCACCAACACAATCACAAGTTGTCCCCTCTCCCCCCCCCCCCCCACACACACACATACACATAATCTGTGCTATTTTCTGTCACATAACCAACCATCTAACTAACAAAACTCGCTTTCAATGTACGCTAAACATATCTTTCATAAAATAATAAATACCTGTTGATTTCCTCCTCCCCCCACCCCAACCCTCTCAACACTCCCCCTCCACCACCCTCCCCCCAAAACCCTCCTGTTAGTCTAAGTCTCAGATCAGACGTAAGTTCCCTACACTGGATCACACCCCCTTCGTTCCGGGCTGATGATTTTAAATCTGTTATTTCATTCAGGAATTTCTCCCTATGGTGTGTGCCAGGTCATGCATGACTCCCAGATAAAGAACAACTTTTTGAAATTCAAGTTTTAAAAAAAAAAAAATGTATTGAATATGTTTATCCACATACGTGTGAGATTTTTTTTTTAATTGTTAACCTTTGACTAACAAACCCACATCAGGAACGTAAGGTGTGTTGTAATAACTGCGCAGCCATTTTTTTTTTTTACGTCTTTGAGAACCAAATCTCGTTTGACAATGTTTAACCTTTTACCTGGGTAAGATCTAACGTATGATTTATTCCATACTGACTCTGGTGAGATTTCTTGGCCAACACTTGACATTTTTTTTTAAAAATACCTCTCGACACTGTTGAGGACATTATTATATGGCAGCGAATTAAAATTTTAGAAGGTTGCGCGTTTCATGTCTGAGATCGATTTTATGGTCGGACCCTCGGTGTGTTTGTCTAACTTGGTATTTATAAACGTCTTCAACAAACACGGGCACCTTCGACTAACGGAGCGACTGTAAGCTGATAGCAGGCGCTAGGATTTTAAGGGGGAAAGGAAGGGGGGGGGGTTAATAGGGTACGATAGCAAATGGGATACTGTTTGCCAGTGGCGTAGCTAGGTCGGGTGTCACCCGGTGCGTAGCCTAATGGTGTTCCTCCACACCAAAAAAGGTATCAGATATATATGTATATATATGTATATATATATATATATATATATATATATATATATATATATATATATATATATATATATATATATATATATATATACTATAGGTGTCCAGAAGAATCACTTTATAGTAAATTATTAGATATGATGTCACCCTCACCCTTGACAACAGTTTTTTAAAATATGTAATAAAACTTTTGTTTTCCTATTTAAATTCTGCAGTGGGTGTTACCTTCCCTTTCTCTCTCTCGACCCCCCCCCCCCCCGTGTGATCGCTGTAACGTGTTTACAGTTAATAGAAACGATGTTTATCTTTTCTGTTATTATTACAGCTGGGCGTAGAATATTTTTTTCTCTATAGTTAGCAAGTTTACGTCATGGTGTCATTCCCTCTTTCCATCCCCCCTCCCACCCACCAGGATGTAATATTTAACTTACACCTTAAGGAGTTTTAACTCTAATTAATCAATAATTTGAACTGGCAAAAAAAAGTATTTCTCTTCTATATAATTTGCAATTTGTTGTCTTGGTTACAGCCCCCCCCCCCCTAAATGGTGTTACCGGGTGCGGTCCGGACCCCCTGCTCTCGCCTCGCGACGCCTCCGGTGTTTGCAATGAATTATACAAGTGGAATTAAATCCTTTAGAACTGCTTTGTCTTCATAACTGATTAGAAAAGGTCCAGTCAATCGGTCGCAACAAAAGGAATAAAAACTTGAACAGTTTACAATATTTCTTTTAGAAATACATGACGTTTCGTATAAAATTGCTCCATATAGTATTGGATCCATTGTTACTTATAGCTTTTTATAATATCAGTTACTGTTACAAATGACATTTGACAATACTAGACCTATTGTTACTTAATTCTCCTGATAACATTAGTTACACCGTTACTTCTGAATGAAGCTCTATCTTTCATTGAGAACATCCTGTCTGTTTTAATTGTTTTTTCTCGTTATTAGTTGTGTAACTCATCCAGTCTGTTCTCCACCTTCTAGGTTGTCATTCATCAAAACTACCCCCACCCGCACAACACCTTCCCCAAAGTATTTATTTATCAAATCTACTCGCCCCCCCCCCATATCCTATAAGTTTGTTATTTATTAAATCTACCCCCCCCCCAATCCTCATTCCGGGGTTTTTTAATCATTAAATCTACCCCTCACCATCACCCCCTCGCAGATGAGGCTGCTATTCATCAAATATAACCTCCCCCCCCCACCTTGCACAACACACACGATTTTTTTACCAAATCTATCAAGCCCCCCCCCCTCCCATTCCAAACCCTACACCGCCCTCCCCCCCCCCCCATTGCAAACCCTACATCGGCCCCCATCCCAAACCAAGCACCGCCCCCCCCCCATTCCAAACCCTACACCCCCCCCTTGTTGTTATCGATCACATCTACCCTAACCAACTTACCCCTCCCCCTCCCCCCCACACACACCTTATATTGTTTTTCATCAAATCACCCCCCCCCCTCTTTACCCTCCCCAGAACATTCCGCCCGGCCGACTCTGGACCATCACCACCACCGGTCAGCAGAGGAGCAACAACCGCAACATGCGGCTGGAAGTACTGGTGAGCGACGGCACGTGCAAAGACGCGGCGGTCTACAAGTGCAGCGTGACCTACCAGGACCCCACCACGGGCACATACCCCACCCTCTCCGCCTCACTCACACTCACGCCGAAACGTAAGTTGATGTTTTTTTTTTACAAAAACGTAGATTGGAATCGTTGTCTACGATAATTCTGTACACAATCATTGTGTAAATAGTCATTGTGTCCACATTCATCATGCCCACAATCATTCAGTCTGCAACCGTTATTTTTACAATCATTATCTACGCAATCTTTGCGTCCACAATCATCATGTGAACAAACATTCAGTCTCTAATTGTTTTTTACAATCATTGTGTCCACAATCATCGAGTCCATAAACATTCCATTTTCAACTGTTATTTTCACAATCATTGATTACACAATTTTTATCTCCATAATTAGCGTGGCCACAATAATTCAGTCTGCAACTGTTATTTTCACAATCATCTTGTCCAGAATCATTCTGTCTGCAACCGCTATTTTCACAATCACTGTGTCCATAATCATCGTTTCCATATCTACAACCATTGTGTATACAATCTTTGTGACTAAAATCATTATATCCACAATCCTTAGCGTTCACAATCGTTGTGTCTATCATAATGGCGTTTACAATCAGTGTGTTCACATTCAGTTTGTCTACAACAAGTGTCTATAATCCAATCTAGACAGCACGTTTTCATCAACAATCGTTATATAATAGATAACGTGTCATAATATTTTACCACAATAATTCTTTTCATCAATAATTTTATCTATCAATCATTTCATCAATCTTGTCATTGGTCATTATGTCTACCTTACACCAATTAAAACTCACCACATCTGTCTAGACACACAAACACCCACACACCGTGACGTCACAGTACCGCACCTACACACAACATACATTTCACTCACAACATACTTGCACACAGAACTGGCACATAACACATACCATCTACCATACTTCCCCCCCCCCTGTACTAAAGCTAGTTAGATGTCTAGCAAGCCAATGACGTTACAACATCATTCAATGATGTCACCACATCATCGTCTGTTGTAACACAGCTCGTGTATAAAATACTTCACGCTCCAGTAGCGACTACTCTAGCGCTAGTTTTTTTATGACACGCGCCATCACGCGTGGTCTAGTGGTAGAGCGCTCGACTGACTATCGTAAGTTCTGATACCCCTCCAGCTTTGAGTCTGGAGAGCGTCCTAATCCAATTCAAACCCTGATGGGTACCTGACTCACGTTAGGGAAAGTAAAAACGCCTAGCCCTTCATAGAGGTCAAGAAACAGATGAACTCTATTTTATATTCTTAAAGGATATTTTATACCTTAAGAAAAACTGTACTAACTGTATCATCACTCACAACACAATATCACACACAAGAACACACACCGTTACACAGATAATGCACTTTAAGTTTATAAAAAACACTTCTATTTTTTTATCTTCTATTTATCAATAACGCCTATAATATAAACTTCATTTGTTACCCCACCCCCCACCACCCCCACCCCTGACCAGCGCAAGTCCTGACCCAGAACATCTCAGCCGCACCCTACCATGTAACCTACGACGGACAGTCCTACTACCAAGAGGGGGAGGTCGTGGTCTTAACCTGCAGACTTTCGGTGAGTTGCGTGGTCGGCGCTGTGGGACTCTAGGCTAACAGCTGCAGGGGGTGTCACAAACGTCGAACTCGACGCTGACATCAAATTTGATACAGATGTCATACTTGATGGCAATACTAAACTTGACACACATGTCAAACTTGATGGCAATACTAAACTTGATATAGATGTCAAAGTTGATGCCAATACTAAACTTGACACAGACATCAAATTTCACACATATGTCATACTTAATGCAATTATCCAACGTAATACAGATATGAAATGGGACACACGTGTCAACCTTAACATAAATATCATATTTGCAGTGGCGTAGCCAGGATCGTCTCAAGGGGGGGGGGGGGGGTTCCAATTTTTACCCGGGGAAAACTTTCGATTTGCACCCCCCCCCTCAAACTTTCGATTTGCACCCCCCCCCCTCAAACTTTCGATTTTGCACCCCTCCCCCTCAAACTTTTTCTATATACCGAGGGGTCTATGGGGGGAGGGGTTATGACCCCCCCTAACCCCCCCCCCCCCCCCTGTCTACGCTACTGCATATTTGACTTAGCCGTCAAACGTTACACAAATGTCAAAACAAATCATCTTCATTTTTACACCTGGCTCATTTTCTCCCCTTCTCTTAGCTCCAGCACGCTACCTCTGCAAATCTTCCAGAGCCGACCCCTGCGTCGCTAGCCCTGGGGGTTCCAGTTAAATGGCTGCCTAGCTGTTTGTTGCCATTATCGTTTCGTGTGAAAAATCCATCGTCATTTTTCCCCCAGGATTTGGTTTTATTGCTTTTCTGTCCTCACAACTCCATAGTTTTGCTATATCTATTTTGACTACCGCCGTATTTTAATATATCCTTTTCTAATTCGTTTAGTAAAATTTGGATTCCTTTGTTGTTCTCTCTATTGTTCTCCGTACCTCAGTACAGCTTGTACATTGGAGTTTTCTTATTTTTCTTCCTGTTTTATTTTAGTGTTGAAAGGGATTTCCTCCAAAACAATTAAGTATACGTGTCAACTGGTTATGCGACATATAAGCCGTTGACTCCGATTTCAGCCTGCTTTTCTTTTTGCATTTGCTTCCATAGCCTTTGTCCAACGAAGAACAAACTACAGGGGGTTCGAACCATGAGCTTTGCCGACTCGACTAGGTCGACCCCTTTTTAAGTTAATTATATATATATATATATATATATATATATATATATATATATATATATATATATATATATATATATATATATATATATATATATATATATATATATATTTTTTTTTTTTTTTTTTTTTTTTTTTTTTTAAATGATTTATTTTAAGCCTCACTCTTTTACCAGGCTCAGTCAGAGTGACTGTTCCTTCTGTGTGTTTTAGAGTCTGGGTGAAATTAATGCTTAATCATAAGAGAATTCTAAGTCTTCCAGTTTTTGTGTCAGGGTCCAGTGAATTCTAGTATCTGAGTTTCCCTTAAATCTGGCATCAAAACAGACACGTGACAAACACAAACGTCAAATTTGAAACATGTGATAAACTTGACAAATATGTCAAATTTGACTCAGATGTCAGTTTCGACATAGTTGTCAAACTTGACACAAGTACCTATTGAGACGAACTTTTCCCAAATATCACACATGAGACAAGTTTGACTCAAATGTCACAAAATGGAGTCGATCTTTTCACAAAAAATGACAACTGAGACTAGAAAAAAAAACTTCTTGACATAGACGTCAAACTTGAAAAACAGACGTCAAACATGACATAAAAGTCAATGTCTTTGCTTCATACTGCGTCAGTAGAAAGCTTCCATATTTCGCCACGATTCACTTTTCCCTATATAATGTTTATTCCTCTCAGGGGTCTCAAAACTACGGCCCGCGGGCCAGATGCGGCCCGCGAGGCCTTCTCATCCGGCCCGCGGAGATCCTTTTGTCCGCGGAAAAAATGTTTGTTAGAGGGGGTTGTGGAATCTTGCCCAGAAAATTGAAAACAATTTGAAAATGTAGCTTTGGGTGCAAATACCATTGCCCGCCGTGTTGCAGACATTGGTGAAAACATTGTGACTCAAATAGCCTAAAAAAGCCAGCAAGTTTCGCAATTTTTTTTAATTGCAATGGATGAGTCGCTGAAATTTAGATATATTGCTATAT
>NW_026731577.1:427500-527500 GCF_028476545.2 Physella acuta
ACTTCAACAGCACACAATCTAGTGGTTACTTCAACAGCATACAATCAACCGGTTACCTCATCATTACACAATCAACTGGTTACCTCATCGTTACACAATCAATCGGCTACCTCATTACAAAATAATAGGTTTCCATCAACATTACACAATCAACCAGTTAGCTCGTCGTTACATAATCAAACGGTTACCTCAACATTTCACAATCAAACGGTTACCTCAACATTTCACAATCAAACGGTTACCTCAACATTTCACAATCAAGCGGTTACCTCAACATTACACAATCTACCGGTCACCTCATTATTACACAATCAACCGGTTACCTATTTACACAAGCAACCGGTTATCTCATTACACAATCCATTACCTCATCATTACGCAATCAAACGGTTACCTCAACATTACACTATTTACTATTTAGTGGTTACTTCAACAGCACACAATCAACCGGTTAACTTAACATTATGCAATCAACTGGTTACCTCATTATTACACAATCAACAAGTTTCCTCATCATTATGCAATCGACAGGTTACCTCAAAATTACTTAATCAACCGGTTACCTCATCACAGTGGCGTATGAATTACGCGGCGGGTCTTCTCGTATATTTTAATTGCTATATTTTAAATGTCTGTCTGTAGCACCTTCTACTGATATTTTATGTATGTAAATGTTCATTACGAACTCGCCACAGGAAGTCTGTAAATGTACACATAGCGCACGCCTAGTACTAAAGGCCTACAATGTATCGGTAGTCTAGCAATGTAGGGTAAAAGACTTACAATGTAGAACTAAAGAGCTACCATTTAATATTGTATAGCACTTAAAACCAACCAGTTCTAACGACTTAAAATGTAGTACCAGTACTAAAGACCTAAATTGTAGCACCAGTACTAAAGACCTACAATGCAGCACTAGTGCTTAAGATCTAAAATGTAGTACCAATACTAAAGACCTACAGTGTACCACCAGTACTAAATACCTACAGTGGATCATTATAGAAAATGTAGCACTAGTACTAAATACCTAAAATTTAGCACCAGTACTAAAGACCTAAAATGTAGCACACGTACTAAAGACCTACAGTGTACCACCAATACTAAAGACCTACAGTGTACCACCAATACTAAAGACCTACAGTGTACCACCAATACTAAAGACCTACAGTGTACCACCAGCACTAAAGACCTACAGTGTACCACCAGCACTAAAGACCTACAGTGTACCACCAGCACTAAAGACCTACAGTGTAACACTATAGACCTCCATCTCTCCCCCAGCAAAAGTCAGCAGGGAGACAATGGGACATCCAGCTGTCCGGCAACTTCCTGTCCAACACCAGGGACTCTCTGAGGATCAGCCTGCAGGTCTACGACACCTCCTGCCAGGACGCTGCCCTCTACAGGTGTAACGTCACCTACAAGTACTCTGGGTCTAACGTCCAGTTCCAGGCGTCTGCATTCCAGAACCTGACCGTTAAAGGTACTTATACACACACACACACACACACGCAGACACACGCAGACACACAAACACAAACTCACCTACAAGTACTCGGGCTCTAACGTCCAGTTCCAGGCGTCTGCATTCCAGAACCTGACCGTTAAAGGTACTTATACACACACACACACACACACGCAGACACACGCAGACACACAAACACAAACTCACCTACAAGTACTCGGGTTCTAACGTCCAGTTCCAGGCGTCTGCATTCCAGAACCTGACTGTTAGAGGTAGTTATACACCCACATATACACACACAGACACAGACACACACACACTCACATACACACATACACACACACACAGACACACACACACACACTCACATACACACATACACACACACACTCACACACACACACACTCACATACACACATACACACACACACTCACACACACACACACACACGCTCACACACTCACACACACACTCACACACACACACATACACACACAAACATACACACACAAACACAAACTCACCTACAAGTACTCGGGTTCTAACGTCTAGTTTCAGGCGTCTGCATTCCAGAACCTGACCGTTAAAGGTAGTTATACCTACACACACACGCAGACCCCCCCCCCTCACACACACACACACACACAAACTCACAATGGCATGATTCAACGCCCGATTCAAACAACTGCAACCTTGTAGTTTGTTCTGGGTTGAACAAAAGCTTTGGAATCAAATCCACTATGAAAAAATAGGCCGAAACTAAGTCATATGGCGCATAACAGGTTGACACTTTGTTGTGTTTGAAGAAACCTCTTCCAACATTACAGTTGAGAACGAAAATGAAGAAAGTGTATGTACTGGGATTTGGCCACGGCTATAGGTCTAGGACGGGTACGGCTGTTACCTAGCTGTAGAGAGCTAGAATGCTAACCCGATTGTCTCGAGTTCGAATCGGGTTCAAATCTGTCCACCCAGCTCTGATAGTTACCTAATTAACGTTAGGGAATCAAAGGCGGCTGGGCATGTGTCTTGGGCACGAACGGGATTAAGAAGAGAGCAGATAGGTCTAAGACTAACTTGGCTAACCGTAGAAACAGAGATAAACTTTGCTACGAGTTACTGCTAGACTGTAGTTTAAATGGATGCTACAAATCGTTGCCATGGCAACCATTCAAAATATCAGATGTCACCTACTGATATTCGAAAACTATGCAGTCATTTATAATTATAAGAAGTTTTTATTTTTTATTTATTTTATTTTTTTTAAATGAATAACGTTTTTCTTTAGGTATATTTGAGGCAGCCCTTTACCCTTCGAACTTTGACCGACAGGAGAATAACATCACGGTTTACAAATCTAATCAGCCCATCACATTAACGTGTAACGCAACGGTGAGTGCTCAGATAGTAAGATATCTACTATATTTATTTAGGGGTTGGCATAGTGCTGACCACACAATCCCTTCACATGAGGAGATCACAGAAACCGGTGATCTACTTCACTTGCCCCATAGACCGTCAGGTTTGGAAAGAGAAACTTTGCATTACTTGACATACTTTATAACCATGTTTACATCGTCACATCCCACTAGAAAAACAATAGAGATGATATTAACAGGACATTTGAAATCCAACATATCGCTAACAAGGACTCTCACTCTTTCGTCTTCAGGGATCCAACAACTCCATACTGACGTGGAAATACCTAGACTCCATGGCCGCCATCTTTAATGGCTACCCGTTTGCAAATAGCATCACGTACACCATGACACTCGCCACCTCCAGGTGTCTGAAACTGTACACCTACTCAACCTTGACCTTTAGGCCGAGTGCTGTGAGCCTGGAGTCGGCTCCCTTTTATTGTGTGGTGGAGGATGGAGAGGATGTCATGACGAAACGCTTAGATCTAAAAATAGAGCAAATCATAACTTCAAGTAAGTTTATTTATACATATATATATATATATATATATATATATATATATATATATATATATATATATATATATATATATATCTGTATATATATACATACATACATACATATATATATATATATATATATATATATATATATATATATATATATATATATATATATATATATATATATATAATTATTGATATGAATTATTTTTTTAAAAACATTTTTTTTTTTAGATTTTGCAGTTAAAGTGGCCGTAGAATAATAATAAAAAATAAAAACTTAAGACTGAAAACAACTCAGAAATTTAATATTTTTAGAATCAATGTTATAGAAGTTGCAAATCCAGAAAACTTTAAAATAATTAGTTTAAGTTTAAGGTTACATTTCTATTTATTTTCATCCAGCCTAAGTTGTAACCTGAAGTTCCACTTTTGTAAGACAAAAAGATATTCTCAAAACTCCACTTTAAAAAAATAAATTCGTTGTAATTTGTACTCAAAACTGATACAATTTTTAAATTTTGGTCAATTTTACCTTAAATTTCTGTGAAAAATGTATACAATTAAAATGTTTGCTTTTTTTTTACTTTGTTGCCGAAAATACTAAAAACATCAATTACATCAATTTTTTTGTCCAGCCATATTTATTTTATAAACATCGTGCATGATGTTTTAAAATATTTAATTGGCCTTTCGAACAAATTTGATAATATCCTCGGATGATTAATTTTTTTTAAGTCACCCGAAAAAAAATATAATAAATTTTTAAAAATGTGCAGGTACTACCCCGTCGTCCACCACCAACACCACAACCCCACCCACCTCAGACTTCACCTTCAGGGTGCCGGCGGGGCTGAACACCCCCCTGCGGCTGCCGGCCAACTTCTCCACCACACCCAGCAGCATCACCCTGCACCAGGTCAGCCCTACCGTGCTCCAGCTGTCGGGCTCGTCCTACACGGCGAGCTACGACAGCACGACACGACAGATCAACCTAACGCTGGCAGACAACACGGCGATCGGGACGCGAAGCTACAAAATCGTCTTGCAAGGTACCAATGAACTGCTGGAGGTCAAGTTTACTGTCATTACAGAGGCAGCGGTCACTTCAGGTCAGTTCCGTTTGTTTCTTTAAGACATTTTTACCCTATGGCCGTGGAAACTTTTGAAGGGGCCGTCGCGAACTTCAATTTCCGGGGTCGGATTTAAACTTCCGGGGGTCGGACTTAAATTTCCGGGGGGTCGGATACTGGTTGATATATAAATTGTGTGTATAAATCGTTGTCCTTTCGGGGGACTGTAAACTTTCGTAGGAGGAGGGGGTGCTCCTCCCGATGAGATGCCTGAAAGAAACTCTGGTCATTACACTTTATCTCTGGAATTTACTTCTGAGTTTTTAACATTGAAGTATTTGAGCTACATCACTATGAACAGCTGGGCTACATTCATTAGTAGTGTTGTAACATCATATTATACAGTTTTAGAGACATAAACTACGCTTTTTGCTATGATTTGGGTAAGGAATGGGGCTTGTGTTTAGACCACCCTGGCCTAGCAGTAGAGCGCTGGACTGCTAACCCGAAAGTCTTAAGTTCGAATCCGGGTTTAAGTCAGTAGAACGTCGCTGAGTCCATCCAAACTCTGTTAGGTACCTAAATAACTAAAGTTGGCTGGACATAATACTGACCACACTATCCCTTTATATGCAGAAGTCACAGAAACGAGTGAACTTCACTTGCCTCATGGACCATTAGGTTCGAAAAAGGAACTTTCTTTTACTAATAATAACCTAACACCCATTTTAAGGAGCCTCCATCTCTGTAGTATTATTAGACGCTAGTGTCATAATTATCCCGTTTTAATTTTAATAGACACGAAATACTGTGCTGAGGTAGTAAAATGATTACATTTTAACCAGTTGATAAATCTTGAACATGTATTACATTCTTCAATTTAAATTTGATAGGTCTACATGCATTCATTTACTATTTGAATTTTCATTAAATAAAAATGAAATCTTTAATGGTGCGTGTATTGCAGATAAGATTGCTTTAAACTTATGTAATTCAACAAAT
The DNA here is from genome assembly GCF_028476545.2 of Physella acuta. Lineage (NCBI taxonomy): Eukaryota > Metazoa > Mollusca > Gastropoda > Physidae > Physella > Physella acuta. The sequence continues at coordinate 432,968 of NW_026731577.1, forward strand.
GTATTAACATACAAGCATATAAAAACCCCTTTAGTACAATACTAGGCGACCCGGTGTACCGATGGAAAATTGCATGTCTGCCTCAAAACCTTCCACCACCAACACTCCATTAAAAACAACAAATATAAAAACCTATACGCATACAAAACCCCGTTAAGTTTAGTATAATACTGGACGATCTGGTTTCCCGATGGAAAATCTGAGATCATTTGCCCTGGGATCATTTGTCTGTAAGGTATTTTTTCTTGGATATTTTGTCTGAGATCATTTGTCATGGAACCATATATATATATATATATATATATATATATATATATATATATATATATATATATATATATATATATTCACAATCTTTTGATTTTAATTCGTAATTAGGTAGGCGCACTCTGTAATTCAAAGTTCAGTGACCTTCAGTAAATAAATTATTATAGCTCATATAATAAGTATTGAAGAAGATCATGACAACAAACATGACAACAAAGTTTATAATTAACGCTATAAAATCTTCTAGTTTAAACACATTTCCACCCGGTCAGAAATAAAATACCGACACTCCCTCCCCCCCCCCCTCCCCCACGCCACACACTGAAAAATGTTTGGGCGATAGGACTAACTATATGACAATGTTAATTAAACGGAAATGATTTTAAAACTATAGTTTATCATCTTTTTGTCTTTTCTACAGCTCCAATTTCCACAATTACACCAGCGTCCAGAAACACCACCGCAGCACCCGGAAACACCACCTCATCATCCGGAAACATCACCGCATCACCCTGGAACACCACCGCATCATCCGGAAACATCACCGCAGCACCCGGAAACACCACCTCATCAACCGGAAGCACCAACGCATCATCCGGAAACATCACCGCATCACCCTGGAACACCACCGCAGCACCCGGAAACACCACCGCAGCACCCAGAAACACCACCTCATCAACCGGAAACACCAACGCATCATCCGGAAACATCACCACACTATCCGGAAACATCACCGCATCACCCTGGAACACCACCACAGCACCCAGAGGCACCACCACATCACCAACCAAACCGGTGATCGAGAGAAACATCAGCATCTCCTCCTCCTTCAATAACAACTCAGCCGTCTTCATACCCCTGGACACCACCACCCCGCCCTACAACCCCCACCTGTACCTCTTCAGCTACAACTACAACTATGAGTACGTGACGACAGAGCTGTCGTGGACTAGTTACAACCTCATCTACGACAGCAGCAACAGAGGCGTGCAGCTTGTCGTGTTGGACCAATGGACGCAGGACTTGAAGCTGTACTTGCTCACTCTCTCCACTGAAGTCTTCAACTACAGAATGTACGTGCGGGTCACCAAGGTCATGGACATTGGTGAGTACACTTGGCGTGTAAATAGTTAAGTACTAAGTTCACATAGGGTATGAATAGTTTAGTACTAAGTTCACAAGGTGTCTGAATATTTAGGTACTAAGTTCACGTGGTAGTTAAGTACTAAGTTCACATGGCGTGTGAATAGTTAAGCACTAAGTTTACAAAGTGTCTGAATAGTTAAGTACTAAGTTCATATGGGGTATGAATAGTTAAGTACTAAGTTCACAAGGTGTCTGAATAGTTAAGTACTACGTTCACGTGGTAGCTAAGTACTAAGTTCACATGGCGTGTGAATAGTTAAGCACTAAGTTTACAAAGTGTCTGAATAGTTAAGTACTAAGTACACATGGTGTATGAATAGTTAAGTACTAAGTTCGCATGGTGTCTGAATATTTAATTACTGATTATAAATGGTGTATGAATAATGTAGTTGAGTACAGATGGTGTATGAATAGTTCAGTACTCTGTACACATGTCGGGGGTTTTTGTCCAGGGGGTTTATGACCGGACACCCTGTACACATGGTGCCAGGCATCTCTTCAGGGGGACTCCGCCCTCCTCCCCGCAGATGAAGTAGAGTACATATGTTTCTTGACCTCGGCAGGTAAAAGGATGGTGTGGTCAGTACTGTGCGCAGCTGGGTTTACTTTCCCCAGCCTAAGTCAGATACCCATCAGAGCTTAGATGATTGGCCCACACGTTGTTTGACAACAGCGAAGGGTTGTCCACTAGCAATTTGTCATGTTAACATATCATATGACAGTCTTAACACATGTTAACACATGATATGACAGTCGTAACACATGTTAACACATGATATGATAGCCGCAACACATGTTATCACATGCAGTGAATTTACATTTACATTGCATCGAATTGTAGTATTATAAGTATTTGAGTAGGGTTTGTTTATATAATGACTTAAATTTATATTATAGCTGCCACAGTCTATACTCTTTCGCATAACGTGAAAACAATATTTCATGTCCAAGAGAACATTATTGTTAGAATTTTTACCAGTGCCCCCCCCCCCCCCAGGAAAATATTAAGTACCCCCCCCCCCCCGGAGAAAAAGTCTGGAAGAAATACAGAATAGCCACGGTCCTTGAGCTGTTCTCTGCTACCCATTCACTGTGGCCAGGGGTAGACTGGCTGTGTCCAAGAGGCCCGGGAAATTCTAAATGCCCCCCACCCCAACCTATGTGAATTTTTACTGTGCATTTTGTTCTCGATCAAAGCCTGAATTTTAATCTTTCTTCTGAAATAATCGAAATTGTAAAATTAAAAATTAAAAATTAAAATTTATTTTTAATCAAAACATAATTAGGACGATTACAGCACCTTTCCTGGGGGCCCTTATAGATTATTTCCTGGGAGCCCACCGAGATTTTTTCTTGGGGCCTTTTTAGATTATTTCCTGTGGGCCCACAGGTAGACCGGCGGGCCAGTCTACACTCTGTGGTTGTTTGTTCATAATAAATTATTTCTATACAATGAACAAAGTGATTTACTTTAAAACTGGCATCAACACGCCAATTAAGAATTGATTAAAGTTACATAAATTATTAGAAAGATACTGGTTCAAAATACGTATTTTCTCAAATGTTTTAAAGACAGGTATAAGCTGAAATTTCATTTCTTCAATCTAAACAGTCCTGTTCCCCCACACTAAAAATCTAAATTAAAGCAATCTCTACTTCTTATTACCTCTTTCATCTCGTTGTCATGACAACCCACCCTTACTATCTAGCCAGCACCACCACGCCTTACCCCGGCGACACCACGACGGAAAACCAGCCGTACATCCAGAACAACAAACAGGTCACCGCACTCATCGACAGCGACACGCACTTCCAACTTGTCCTCGTCACCCGGTACCCACCTACCAGTTACCGGATGTACAGAAAGGAGGCTCCGTTCACCGAACTGAGCAGCTATACCTACAGCGTGATCTATACCAACTACAAAAATGAGTTGGACGTCACCATCTTTGACACCGGCAACGAGGGCGTGACGTCGTACGTCTTGCAAGTGGTCATCAACGGTCGAACGTACGAGGCGTATTTCACCGTAACCAAGGCAGGATCCACGAGTAAGAGATATTCAAACGTATCACAAATCTGATCATATGTCATGAATTAAAATGTTTATAAACAAAGTTTAAGGTTTCTAAGAATATTATAAAATACCGCAGGTATTACATTAATGGTTGTATGGGCAGAGTCATTAACCTGCTGATTTTCCATTTAAAATTAAATTTTTCCCGAAAAATAAATACCATTTAAAAACGTGGCTAATATTGTGACTCGAAAACAATGAAAGCACCCAGAGAACTTAACTAAATACACCGGGCCACTACCAGGGCTTATCCAATCATGGGTTGCCAATTCTTTTCTATACCTTTGCCTATATATATATATATATATATATATATATATATATATATATATATATATATATATATATATATATATATATATATATATACCTAACAAATGCGAAACACGTTATTTAAGTGTTTTCATTTAAACGCGTACAATTTTGTTATATATTTTAAAATCATATTACTAAAGATGAACTTACTTTAATTATTATTTTCCAATTTTTTTCTCTTTACAGATTCATCCTGGCTGCCAAGATCCAACATAATTTGTTTGATTACAACTTTTTTTTCTGTACTCGGAACCAGAGTTTTTATATTTTAGTTAGTTGGTTCCATTATATAAATCCAACAAACTGCATTTTTTTACTCTTAAAAGTCATATTGTACAATCTTTTCTCGATCAGGATAACATATTCGATGCTTTGTCGCGGTCATGAAAATCTTAACTTTAGACAGAGAAAATGTTATTGTCTGTTAAATAACGACAAAGACTCCGGTGACGAAACAGTAGAGCATCAGGGGGAGGGGGTGCGGTTGGTCAATATTTTTTTAGAATATCGCGATAATATTGCTTAAAATAGTTTTATTACAGCACCCATTACACAATTTTGCAACACGGATATAATTTATTCTATTTTAACACTGTTGTATGATGAAGTTGTTACTACTCAAATTATTTACCTTCTGATTCTTCGAATATTTTTTTTCTTTATTACACAGTTTTGAATAATTCTATGAAGAAAAAATGTATTTAAAAAATAGGAATTAGTCTTTTTTAGCGATTCAGAAAACGAATAAATCTTTTTCCTCAAGCAAAATACACTACGTTTCCCTCTCTTCTGTAGTACCACGTTACGGCGTGGCCTAGTGGTAGAGCGCTAGACTGCTAACACGAAAGTCTCGAGTTCGAATCTGTGTTCAAGTTAGTCGTCCCTGAGTTCACCCAGCTAACGGGTGCCTAGTTCACGTTAGGGAAAGTAAAGGCGGCTGGGCATAGTGCTGACTACACTATCCCTTCATATGCCAAGGTCTCTGAAACAGAAGAACTCTACTTCATCTGCCTCATCTTAAGCACGAACGGGGAAAAAAGATGATGAGTATTACTAAGTAACAAGCACCCTGTTTTTATTATGCACATTTTATTTACATTAATGATTGAATGTTGACGTCAACTTTGATTGGGATTGTTGTTTTGCAAGTTGATTGTATCTTAAAGTCAGTGCCGGATTTGCGTATAACCTAAACAAACTATAGCTTAAGGCCCCCACTTTATTGGAAGCCCCCACCCCCACATATTGTTGTAAATGTACGATAGACATATCGATTGTATAGAGGACAAATTCATTATGTTAAAAAAAAATCTCGAGAAAAACGTGTTTATAAATCTCAATCGTATATATAAATAGTGCAAATTATTATTTTAAAATGTCAAAAAGAATATAAGCACTTTAATATTTTATGTTTAACATAAGTGCTCTGGCGATTTCTATTATTGCCTATATAAGTATAACTGTACATTGATTTCCCAAAAAAGTGGACATGCCAAATGTATCTTCTATACAGTCGATGTAGACTTAAATATACAGCTCCATTATTTGTTACCATGAAAACTGTAGAACATAGGTGAACTTCGGTAACATATAAATAAAACATAGGCTTAAGGTGGGGGCCACATACCTCAAACATCTTAGGGCCTAATCACGTCTAAATCCTGTCCTTTTTATAGTGACTCCTATGGGTTTGTCCGGCTTGTTCAATATTACAGAAAAAAACGAATTTGAAAAATAAAACAGCATGCTCTATATGTTAAGGCGGTTGAAATATTGTTAATTATTTTTTAACGACCGTGTTTATGAAACAATTTTTTATTTTTTTATTTTATAAAATAAAATGTTTTAGTAGACGATCGTATTTTTTATTAGAACAACCAATTTATTTAAGTGTTTAATATTTCTTGTAAAATTGCTTTTCCGTAGAAAAAAAACGTGAAAACTTAATTATGTATACATCTACATTATTATAAGAAAAAAAGGTGAAACCACTTTAATAGTTATAGGTTTGTTATATTGTTTTAATTTTATTTTATTAGCCTCACCTAATTATGAATATATAGTCAGTTTAAACTGCAATAGAAATTATCGTTTAATTAAAAAAATTCAGTCTTGTTTTGAATAAAAATGTTGCCATGGAAGCATTTCATAAAATTTCATTCCTACATTATTCCCTACCAATGTACCATTTCCATCTACACTAACACTAAATTGTTTAATAGTTCGAATTGAAACACAAAAAAGTTCTGAAATAGTAATAAATTATCTGCGTTTTTATTGTCTAAAACATTTAACCGATGAAGTATTGGAGCAAGGCAGATAACTTCGCTAATCTTATTTAGTTTGTATATTTTAGATGAGTAGTTTCCCTCTAGTGTGATCTCGCTAACAGTCAATGTATACAAATCCGGTTAAAATATTCACTTAATTTGAACATTGTTATTACTGTTTTAATAAAATGCCTATATAATTAAATAATGTTGGTATGTGTTTTATTTTTTAACGAACTTTTAAATTTACTTTTAAAGCTAGCAATGACGAGAAAAATTGAACGAGAAGGTACACACATACACATCTGATTAACAGTTGTATGGGTAACGTCCTGCCCCTTAGGTCCTTCAGCTGTGTGGAGGTCTGATACATGGCAACCAGTGGCGTAGGCAGGGGGGGTAGGGGGGTATAACCCCCCACCCCATAGACCCCTCGGTATATATATATAAAGTATGAGGGGGGGTGCAAATCGAAACTTTGAGGAGGGGGGGTGCAAATCGAAACTTTGAGGGGGGTGCAAATCGAAAGTTTGTCCCCGGGTAAAAATTGGACCCCCCCCCCCCCACGATCCTGGCTACGCCACTGATGGCAACACCTGGCTCTACTTAACTCACAGGCTTTGTGCTTGGGATTCCAATGCGCAATCATCTATTAGACTATGGTGTCGTATTACGAACAGAAGATTAAGCTTATCACACGACGGATTGAATTTTTTTTTCTTTTTTCAAATCGTCTAAAAGTCTGTTTGACTATGCTGTCATATTATAAACAGAAGATTTAGCCAATCACACGTAAGATAAAAGTTGTTTAAAAAAATTTAAAAGACATTCTCCCAGTCTATAAGTGGTTTTAAAATTACGTAACGAACAGCTAAGACTTCATAAAGATCACAAGCTCAAAATTATTCAGAGGTGTAGCTAGGGATGGGCAAGTGGAGCGGCCGACCATAAGGGGGCGCTAAAATAGGTAGAAAAATAAATAACAAGCTTTTCCTGAGCTGATGTACTACGCCCCTAAAAGAAAACAGACTTCTATTGAGTTTAAGGACACTTCAGTAAAAGCTATGGAGTAGCATGTACAGGGGCGTAGCGAGGGGGGGCGGGGGGTGCGGACCGCACCGGGTGACACCATTTAGGGGGGTGACACCAAGGAAAAAATTGCAAAATATATAGAGAAAAACTTGAGGGGGGGGGTGGTGCAAATCGAACGTTTGAGGGGGAGTGCAAATCGAAAACTTGAGGGGGGAGGTGCAAATCGAAAGTTTGAGGGGGGTGCAAATCAAAAATTTGAAAGTTTGTCCCCGGGAAGGGTCGCTACGCCTCTGGGGGGGGGGGGGGGGTGACACCATTAAGTGCCGCACCTGGTGACACCCGACCTCGCTACGCCATTGAGCATGTATATTGCGGTCGTAATCTTTCTAAATGAGAGGGGTGGGGGCGTTTTATCGCCAAAGTGGATAAATATAAATGGAGGAGAGGTCCAAAACTAATAGTTCTCAACGGCGCAAAAATGGGTCGTTACGCATCTAATTGTTGAAAGTATTAATTTAGTAAAATAACAAGCAAGGAAGGATTTGTGGATGAAAGAATTATAATGAATAAATATAAAAGCTAATTTAGATGTTATTTCGGTTCGCAGAATAAAATGAAAAAATACGAAAGCTAAATATTTTTTAAAAGAAAAACAACACAAACCTTCAATTTTTGTCATTTATTTAAAGAGATAAATACAATCAATAACAAGTTTAAACAGTTTGTAATACTAGTAATAGCCGGTAAATGTAATAATTTAATTAAAATAAAGAACGGTGTCGTGGTAAAATTTGTATGTACAATATGAAAAGATATTTATATAATTAATTACACAGGAATGACTAGACTTTAATTAATTCTAACACATCTAATTGAACTTAAATTAATTTAAACTAATTTCAGTTCTAAAATATCACTTGTACTGATTATCATAACTTCTTATTTTAGTACTTCAAAAGTAAGCAGTTAATTGTGCAAATCAATTCTTTACTGTAAGCGCTTACTGAAAACCTTATCCTCTCTTGGGAGCATTGCGGGAAACTGAATTTATTTGGTTTATATTTGGAATGATTTAAATGACATAAAACAAGTGGTATGCTTTATTAATCTTTTTTTAGCTTAGAATAATGCGAGATCTCTTTAAATGCAAAATAAAAAAATTTAAATGTTTAATATTTATTTACTCTTTTTAAAAATACAATTAAATCGAACAAGCAGACAAACTACTGCTTGTGCTTTTGAAAGTGTCAAATGCTTGCTAGTATAATACTAAATCAATGGGTTGAGTATTTAAAAGTATGACATCTAAGTTGGAGACAGAATATTTTTTAGTTTTGGTGATTGTGCAAGTTATACATTTATTTTCATTTTAAGTGTAAAGTTAATGAAAACTAAAACTTCTATACTAAGTTAATTTTAATGGGATTATCATACAAAGCAACTGATTATTTTGGTGTTTGTTTAAAAAATTCTAAATCTTCTAAAGATTGTATTAATTAAATTGTTACTGGGCTACGGTGCAAGTTATGTTTTACAATAAATTATAGCTACCTAACTAATATATCATTTTAATTTAGCAATAAAGCTATTTCATGTTTATTTTTAATGAATTACTTCTGTTCATATTTCAAGTTTTTAATATAATTCAAAAAATATTTTCTGCTTAATGTGTAAAATAGAGTAAATATTTGAAAACTCTTTAAAGGGAAATAACTAAGATTTGAATAAAATTGATAAAAACATTTTTATTTATATGACTGGTGGGTCGGATTACGAACCTCACGTTTGTAACCTGACATGAGTCTGTAAGACGTCCCCTGAGTCCACCCAGCTCTGATGGGTACCTGACTCACATTAGGTAAAGTTAATGCGGCTGGACATAGTGCTGACCATACTGTCCCTTCATATCCCATGGTAAAAAAAAAAAAAGTTGACTTCTACTTCTTCAGCCCTATTGATCGTCACGACGTAAAGAGGATCTTTTTAAAAAAAATATTTAGCCCAAAATAAATAATTTAAAGAAACAATGTGTCTAAAGTGTCGTAATATATGTAACAAAATAGCCAGCTGGTGCTATAAAATTGTCTTTTTCTCTGTAGTTTAACAGATTCAAAATATAATTTTTAGATCGATATTTTCGAATTGTGCAACAGAAAATGTCTTACACAAATTAGTTTACTACCAAAACAAGCCTTCCAAAAAATTATTTTAAATTTGTAATACTTTCTAAAAAAAAATTAAAACATTTAAACACAGAAATAAGCATCGTACTAACTTAATTAACAATACGAACAGCTGTTAAGATCAAACTAAAATCAACAACTACAAAATCTTTCTGTTAGTAGCTAACTAAAAGCAATTTTCTTTATAAATCGGAGCAGGCTCCTTCCCACGAACTTGTTAGGGTAGGTTACTTCCCTTAAACAATAACGTGAATGTACAGCTAATCTAAAATAGTATAATTTGTAAATTTTAGAAATGCTGCAAAACATATTGTATTACATGTATACAATATTCATTTTAAGTTTAAAAAAAAAAGTTGAAAGGTGTAAAACGACCAGAAATAGGCCGGTGTAGTAGGTGGAAGACGAGTCACATAGTTTAAAAATGCATACGCACTAAAAGGTATGCACAAAGGGAAATAATCAACAGTTTGTCGTGCAACTGATTTAACAAGTTTATACATAATAATATTTACAATTAAAAAACATTAAAGTTGAATGTGTACTCAATACGTAAAATCTGACTAATATCACTCACACATTTACCTTTTTTTAATATCTACGTTGTGGTTTGTTAATAATTCCTCTTAAATTAAAGTGTAAAATTTCTAATCCAATTTTCAATTCCCATAGATTCTATGAAATATATTTCCGTATTACAATTTCACTGGTACTAATCTGATTTTAATTAAAAACATTATTTTTATAAACCTGCTTTTATAAACTTTATATCTTAACTGGCATTGGGATTTTTATGTTTTAATGTTGCCAACAAAATTGCATCGTATATTAAATCTAAAATTTCGCTTACATTGCCGAAAGCTTTTAAAAGTTGACCTATAATTAGTGTTAAAGAAAATTACTTTTTTAGGAAAAGTAATGAAAACGTAATTATTCTACACCAGATGCAATGAAAATGTGATTACCTTATATAATAAGTAATGAAAATGTAGTTACTTTATATTGGAGCTTATTTTACTGGCCTTCTTTTTTTTATCATTATAAAAAAATATAAACTTAAATTTGCGTCCAGTTTTATGTAAAACATATAACTAGTGTAATTTCTTTTCTGTACATTAACGCATATAAATAAAAATTGTGATATTTAGCACTAAAGAAATAACTTTCTTCGTTAATACAAGCAGTCAAGCAATTACCTTTTTTAAAGAAAAGTTAATATTCATTTAATAGATTAAACTCTCTTTAAAGTAAACATCAACGTAAATGTGTCTAGTTTTTATAACGTAAACTAGTCATTTGTATCACTTCAATTAGAAATGTGAAAGATAGGGCATGTACACAATTTAAATGGATGTAAATGTAGGCAATAAACATTTCAAATGCATAAAAATTGAAATTCAAAATGCATGTAAATTGACACTTTAAATGCAGATAAACTGACATTTTAAATGCATATAAATTGACATTTTAAATTCTTATAAATTGACATTTTAAATGCATATAAATTGGCATTTCGATTGCATGTAAAATTGACATTTTAAATGCAGATTAAAATTGACATTTTTAACGCACGCAAATCGACATAAAAAATGTATGTAAATTGACTTTATAAATGTATGTTTTGAGAAACGGTGCATCAATAAAGTGGTTTAACTGTGATAAAGGTACCGTAATCTTAACTGTGGCAGGTGAAGTAGAGTCTGACCTCAACTGATATCTACCTTTATTGATGGAAACAGTGTACTTTAACGTGATATTATATAGGCGTCGTGCTTAATTTGTACAAATAAAAACATGTTTTGTGCAATATGAAAATTACTAAACAGAATTTGAAATAAAGAGTTATTATAATTATCAATGATGATCTATTTTAAAGAAGGTTTTAACATTTGAAATCAAAATTTTCAATTTTGTTTTTAGAATATTTTTAGAAATTAAGCTTTTTTTTCCATATCATATTCTTCTTTAATAGCTCTAGAAAAATACTAAGCCGATAATTTAAGTTAGATAAATGCTGTTGAACGTGCTAAATACGCGACTTATAGGTTAAAATATATAATTGTATTTATTAAAGATGTAATGGTGAATCTAAGTTACATCCGTCTACTTTAGTGGCCTTCACGTAAACAAAAGGGACATAACCCTGTTACCCAATTATTTCTATGACTGAAGGAAAAAAAATGATAAATTTACATAAATCCAACAGAGGCGTAGCAAGGGGAGGGTGGGTGGGGCGACTGCCCTGGATGCCGGCCCTCACGGGGCGCCAAACAAGTTTTTAAAAAAAAAAAGAAATTAAAAGTTTATTAAGAGTTGCATTTCTGAATTATACACAATTTAAAATCAGGAAATACATTACCAATTGACTTTCCAGACTAATTTAACTAGTTTAATAAAAAACTACTACGAACTGTGACTAGTAATAAGCGCTCTTCTCCTTTCTTAAATGGGGAGGGGGCGCGTTTTTATCAAATATAAATAACCATATAAATTGACGGGGCCACAAAATCGAAAGTTCACCCCGGGCGCAAAGCAATGGGTCGCTACGCCTCCAAAATCAATGAATTTAATCTGTTTAAAAAAAAAAAAACTATGTTTAAAGTCACAACCTTAAAAGGTTCAAGTTATACAAAATTAAAATTATAGCATAGCTCATAAGAGCGTTTTGAGCAGAAAGGTTTAACAATGCCTCACTAATAAGTTTTAAATAGTTAGTAAGAAATAAGTATATCAAGATCAATAACATCGACTACCTATTTCAACGGACTTTTCAATTTGAAAAATCTTACAAATAAGTTTCAAATAATTAGCTTGAAATAAATATATCAAAATTAATAACACCTACTACCAATTTTAGTGGATTTTTAAACTTAAAATGTCTTACAAAACATTAGAAATTTTTATAAATATATATATATGTACAAAAGTTTATAAATATATACAAATGTTTACAAATTTATAGACACATTTTAAGTGAAAAAACTAAACATTAAAAATAAAAGAAACCATCGTATGTTCTACAGGTGTGTGGTTATAATATTAGTTGTGGTAGAGGTCAGTGGTAAATAAATTTAGCAATGTGGGGTGGGTGGTAAATAAAATCAGCAATGAGGGGTGGGTGGTAAATGAATATAGCAATGAGGGATGAGTGGTAAATAAATGTAGCAATGTCGGATGAATGGTAAATAAAATAAGCAATGAGGGGTGGGTGGTAAATAAATTTAGCAATGAGGGGTGGGTGGTAAATAAATTTAGCAATGAGGGGTGAATGGTAAATAAATTTAGCAATGAGGGGTGGTGGTTAATAAATTTAGCTATGAGGGGTGGGTGGTAAATAAATTTAGCAATGAGGGGTGGGTGGTAAATAAATTTAGCAATGAGGGGTGGTGGTTAATAAATTTAGCTATGAGGGGTGGGTGGTAAATAAATTTAGCAATGAGGGGTGGGTGGTAAATAAATTTAGCAATGAGGGGTGAATGGTAAATCAATTTAGCAATGAGGGGTGGTGGTTAATAAATTTAGCTATGAGGGTGGGTGGTAAATAAATTTAGCAATGAGGGGTGGGTGGTAAATAAATTTAGCAATGAGGGGTGAATGGTAAATAAATTTAGCAATGAGGGGTGGTGGTTAATAAATTTAGCTATGAGGGGTGGGTGGTAAATAAAATCAGCAATGAGGGGTGGGTGGTAAATAAATTTAGCAATGAGGGGTGGATGGCAAATGAATTTAGCGATGAGGGGTGGTGGTAAATAAATTTAGCAATGAGGGGTGGGTGGTAAATGAATTTAGCTATGAGGGGTGGGTGGTAAATAAATTTAGCAATGACGGATGAACGGTAAATAAAATCAGCAATGAGGGGTGGGTGGTAAATGAATTTAGCAATGAGGGGTGGGTGGTAAATAAAATCAGCAATGAGGTGTGGGTGGTAAATAAATTTAGCAATGAGGGGTGGATGGTAAATAAATTTAGCAATGAGGGGTGAGTGGTAAAAATGTTTAGCAATGAGGGGTGGGTGGTAAATAAATTTAGCAATGAGGGGTGGGTGGTAAATAAATTTAGCAATGAGGGGTGGTGGTTAATAAATTTAGCTATGAGGGGTGGGTGGTAAATAAAGAACGGTGTCGTGGTAAAATTTGTATGTACAATATGAAAAGATATTTATATAATTAATTACACAGGAATGACTAGACTTTAATTAATTCTAACACATCTAATTGAACTTAAATTAATTTAAACTAATTTCAGTTCTAAAATATCACTTGTACTGATTATCATAACTTCTTATTTTAGTACTTCAAAAGTAAGCAGTTAATTGTGCAAATCAATTCTTTACTGTAAGCGCTTACTGAAAACCTTATCCTCTCTTGGGAGCATTGCGGGAAACTGAATTTATTTGGTTTATATTTGGAATGATTTAAATGACATAAAACAAGTGGTATGCTTTATTAATCTTTTTTTAGCTTAGAATAATGCGAGATCTCTTTAAATGCAAAATAAAAAAATTTAAATGTTTAATATTTATTTACTCTTTTTAAAAATACAATTAAATCGAACAAGCAGACAAACTACTGCTTGTGCTTTTGAAAGTGTCAAATGCTTGCTAGTATAATACTAAATCAATGGGTTGAGTATTTAAAAGTATGACATCTAAGTTGGAGACAGAATATTTTTTAGTTTTGGTGATTGTGCAAGTTATACATTTATTTTCATTTTAAGTGTAAAGTTAATGAAAACTAAAACTTCTATACTAAGTTAATTTTAATGGGATTATCATACAAAGCAACTGATTATTTTGGTGTTTGTTTAAAAAATTCTAAATCTTCTAAAGATTGTATTAATTAAATTGTTACTGGGCTACGGTGCAAGTTATGTTTTACAATAAATTATAGCTACCTAACTAATATATCATTTTAATTTAGCAATAAAGCTATTTCATGTTTATTTTTAATGAATTACTTCTGTTCATATTTCAAGTTTTTAATATAATTCAAAAAATATTTTCTGCTTAATGTGTAAAATAGAGTAAATATTTGAAAACTCTTTAAAGGGAAATAACTAAGATTTGAATAAAATTGATAAAAACATTTTTATTTATATGACTGGTGGGTCGGATTACGAACCTCACGTTTGTAACCTGACATGAGTCTGTAAGACGTCCCCTGAGTCCACCCAGCTCTGATGGGTACCTGACTCACATTAGGTAAAGTTAATGCGGCTGGACATAGTGCTGACCATACTGTCCCTTCATATCCCATGGTAAAAAAAAAAAAGTTGACTTCTACTTCTTCAGCCCTATTGATCGTCACGACGTAAAGAGGATCTTTTTAAAAAAAATATTTAGCCCAAAATAAATAATTTAAAGAAACAATGTGTCTAAAGTGTCGTAATATATGTAACAAAATAGCCAGCTGGTGCTATAAAATTGTCTTTTTCTCTGTAGTTTAACAGATTCAAAATATAATTTTTAGATCGATATTTTCGAATTGTGCAACAGAAAATGTCTTACACAAATTAGTTTACTACCAAAACAAGCCTTCCAAAAAATTATTTTAAATTTGTAATACTTTCTAAAAAAAAATTAAAACATTTAAACACAGAAATAAGCATCGTACTAACTTAATTAACAATACGAACAGCTGTTAAGATCAAACTAAAATCAACAACTACAAAATCTTTCTGTTAGTAGCTAACTAAAAGCAATTTTCTTTATAAATCGGAGCAGGCTCCTTCCCACGAACTTGTTAGGGTAGGTTACTTCCCTTAAACAATAACGTGAATGTACAGCTAATCTAAAATAGTATAATTTGTAAATTTTAGAAATGCTGCAAAACATATTGTATTACATGTATACAATATTCATTTTAAGTTTAAAAAAAAAAGTTGAAAGGTGTAAAACGACCAGAAATAGGCCGGTGTAGTAGGTGGAAGACGAGTCACATAGTTTAAAAATGCATACGCACTAAAAGGTATGCACAAAGGGAAATAATCAACAGTTTGTCGTGCAACTGATTTAACAAGTTTATACATAATAATATTTACAATTAAAAAACATTAAAGTTGAATGTGTACTCAATACGTAAAATCTGACTAATATCACTCACACATTTACCTTTTTTTAATATCTACGTTGTGGTTTGTTAATAATTCCTCTTAAATTAAAGTGTAAAATTTCTAATCCAATTTTCAATTCCCATAGATTCTATGAAATATATTTCCGTATTACAATTTCACTGGTACTAATCTGATTTTAATTAAAAACATTATTTTTATAAACCTGCTTTTATAAACTTTATATCTTAACTGGCATTGGGATTTTTATGTTTTAATGTTGCCAACAAAATTGCATCGTATATTAAATCTAAAATTTCGCTTACATTGCCGAAAGCTTTTAAAAGTTGACCTATAATTAGTGTTAAAGAAAATTACTTTTTTAGGAAAAGTAATGAAAACGTAATTATTCTACACCAGATGCAATGAAAATGTGATTACCTTATATAATAAGTAATGAAAATGTAGTTACTTTATATTGGAGCTTATTTTACTGGCCTTCTTTTTTTTATCATTATAAAAAAATATAAACTTAAATTTGCGTCCAGTTTTATGTAAAACATATAACTAGTGTAATTTCTTTTCTGTACATTAACGCATATAAATAAAAATTGTGATATTTAGCACTAAAGAAATAACTTTCTTCGTTAATACAAGCAGTCAAGCAATTACCTTTTTTAAAGAAAAGTTAATATTCATTTAATAGATTAAACTCTCTTTAAAGTAAACATCAACGTAAATGTGTCTAGTTTTTATAACGTAAACTAGTCATTTGTATCACTTCAATTAGAAATGTGAAAGATAGGGCATGTACACAATTTAAATGGATGTAAATGTAGGCAATAAACATTTCAAATGCATAAAAATTGAAATTCAAAATGCATGTAAATTGACACTTTAAATGCAGATAAACTGACATTTTAAATGCATATAAATTGACATTTTAAATTCTTATAAATTGACATTTTAAATGCATATAAATTGGCATTTCGATTGCATGTAAAATTGACATTTTAAATGCAGATTAAAATTGACATTTTTAACGCACGCAAATCGACATAAAAAATGTATGTAAATTGACTTTATAAATGTATGTTTTGAGAAACGGTGCATCAATAAAGTGGTTTAACTGTGATAAAGGTACCGTAATCTTAACTGTGGCAGGTGAAGTAGAGTCTGACCTCAACTGATATCTACCTTTATTGATGGAAACAGTGTACTTTAACGTGATATTATATAGGCGTCGTGCTTAATTTGTACAAATAAAAACATGTTTTGTGCAATATGAAAATTACTAAACAGAATTTGAAATAAAGAGTTATTATAATTATCAATGATGATCTATTTTAAAGAAGGTTTTAACATTTGAAATCAAAATTTTCAATTTTGTTTTTAGAATATTTTTAGAAATTAAGCTTTTTTTTCCATATCATATTCTTCTTTAATAGCTCTAGAAAAATACTAAGCCGATAATTTAAGTTAGATAAATGCTGTTGAACGTGCTAAATACGCGACTTATAGGTTAAAATATATAATTGTATTTATTAAAGATGTAATGGTGAATCTAAGTTACATCCGTCTACTTTAGTGGCCTTCACGTAAACAAAAGGGACATAACCCTGTTACCCAATTATTTCTATGACTGAAGGAAAAAAAATGATAAATTTACATAAATCCAACAGAGGCGTAGCAAGGGGAGGGTGGGTGGGGCGACTGCCCTGGATGCCGGCCCTCACGGGGCGCCAAACAAGTTTTTAAAAAAAAAAGAAATTAAAAGTTTATTAAGAGTTGCATTTCTGAATTATACACAATTTAAAATCAGGAAATACATTACCAATTGACTTTCCAGACTAATTTAACTAGTTTAATAAAAAACTACTACGAACTGTGACTAGTAATAAGCGCTCTTCTCCTTTCTTAAATGGGGAGGGGGCGCGTTTTTATCAAATATAAATAACCATATAAATTGACGGGGCCACAAAATCGAAAGTTCACCCCGGGCGCAAAGCAATGGGTCGCTACGCCTCCAAAATCAATGAATTTAATCTGTTTAAAAAAAAAAAAACTATGTTTAAAGTCACAACCTTAAAAGGTTCAAGTTATACAAAATTAAAATTATAGCATAGCTCATAAGAGCGTTTTGAGCAGAAAGGTTTAACAATGCCTCACTAATAAGTTTTAAATAGTTAGTAAGAAATAAGTATATCAAGATCAATAACATCGACTACCTATTTCAACGGACTTTTCAATTTGAAAAATCTTACAAATAAGTTTCAAATAATTAGCTTGAAATAAATATATCAAAATTAATAACACCTACTACCAATTTTAGTGGATTTTTAAACTTAAAATGTCTTACAAAACATTAGAAATTTTTATAAATATATATATATGTACAAAAGTTTATAAATATATACAAATGTTTACAAATTTATAGACACATTTTAAGTGAAAAAACTAAACATTAAAAATAAAAGAAACCATCGTATGTTCTACAGGTGTGTGGTTATAATATTAGTTGTGGTAGAGGTCAGTGGTAAATAAATTTAGCAATGTGGGGTGGGTGGTAAATAAAATCAGCAATGAGGGGTGGGTGGTAAATGAATATAGCAATGAGGGATGAGTGGTAAATAAATGTAGCAATGTCGGATGAATGGTAAATAAAATAAGCAATGAGGGGTGGGTGGTAAATAAATTTAGCAATGAGGGGTGGGTGGTAAATAAATTTAGCAATGAGGGGTGAATGGTAAATAAATTTAGCAATGAGGGGTGGTGGTTAATAAATTTAGCTATGAGGGGTGGGTGGTAAATAAATTTAGCAATGAGGGGTGGGTGGTAAATAAATTTAGCAATGAGGGGTGGTGGTTAATAAATTTAGCTATGAGGGGTGGGTGGTAAATAAATTTAGCAATGAGGGGTGGGTGGTAAATAAATTTAGCAATGAGGGGTGAATGGTAAATCAATTTAGCAATGAGGGGTGGTGGTTAATAAATTTAGCTATGAGGGTGGGTGGTAAATAAATTTAGCAATGAGGGGTGGGTGGTAAATAAATTTAGCAATGAGGGGTGAATGGTAAATAAATTTAGCAATGAGGGGTGGTGGTTAATAAATTTAGCTATGAGGGGTGGGTGGTAAATAAAATCAGCAATGAGGGGTGGGTGGTAAATAAATTTAGCAATGAGGGGTGGATGGCAAATGAATTTAGCGATGAGGGGTGGTGGTAAATAAATTTAGCAATGAGGGGTGGGTGGTAAATGAATTTAGCTATGAGGGGTGGGTGGTAAATAAATTTAGCAATGACGGATGAACGGTAAATAAAATCAGCAATGAGGGGTGGGTGGTAAATGAATTTAGCAATGAGGGGTGGGTGGTAAATAAAATCAGCAATGAGGTGTGGGTGGTAAATAAATTTAGCAATGAGGGGTGGATGGTAAATAAATTTAGCAATGAGGGGTGAGTGGTAAAAATGTTTAGCAATGAGGGGTGGGTGGTAAATAAATTTAGCAATGAGGGGTGAGTGGTAAAAATGTTTAGCAATGATGGGTGGGTGGTAAATAAATTAAGCAATGAGGGGTGGGTGGTAAATAAATTTAGCAATGAGGGGTGGGTGGTAAATAAACTTAAGCAAGAGGGGTGTGGTAATCATAATCAACTATGAGAGGTGTGTGATATAAAACGTGAACATGTGTGTGGTGGGGGGTGGGGGTGGGGGTGAATAAAATCAGCAATGATGGACTGTGTGACAAACTCAGCATCGACTTAGAGATGGCTTGGTGTTAAGGCACTGTCAAACGTTTGCATCTTGCATAAAATAACTTAAGGCAAGTTTGATCGCATTACATAGTGGTACAATATTTTAGTCATCAACAACAGGAAAAAAACCTAGCTCAAAACAAAAACTTTTTAGACCCCTTTCTATGCTTCATGCTCAACATGCTGCATTTTTTTTACACACACAAAAAAATGAAAACATTTATTTTATTGATTAAATTGTAAATTAATGCTACTCCAACGCGTTTAACACTCCCTTAATCCCCGATATTTGATCACATACTTTGTGAACGGTTCGATTTCTCAGATGACAAATCCTAAAATATTTGTAATGTCCAATAATTGATCCCACAATTACCTAGCCAGCTCAGGATTAATTTTAAATTAAGCTCTCATTTTTGTATTAAAAATAACTTGCTTTTTAAAAAAATAAAATTCAAAATTTTGAGACCAGTTTCAATATCTGCCCGTTGTTATACCTCGTTTACACTTGCGACATGTATAGGCCTACTATAAACGTACAGAATATAAAGCTTCGCAATAAGTGAGTAGGCTCCCCTATTATCTTAGGCCCTATAGCGAAGTTTTTTTTTCCTAGAAATGTATAGTATACATGTCGTAAGTGTAAACGCGTTAGATAGTAAAATAAATTAGTATAAACTACATTAAAATGTTACAAAATTAAGGTAAATTAAAAAGTTGAAGTTCTCCAAAAAATCGCAACAAATAAATCTTGAATAGCTAAAGCAATATGATTAAAATTGGTGTTTTAAAAAAATTGAGAATATCACTTAAAATGTGATGGCACTATCTTTCAAGTAACATAGTATAGGATTATGTTTCGTTGTTTTAATAAATATTGTACATTATTATACAAACTCAAGGTGCAACCCCTTACACGTTGAAATAAATTAAAAATTAATTGGCAATTAAAAACAAAATAGTGATTTAAATAATCATTTTAAACTTTCAAGGAAGATAGATAATATTCATTTTTAAAACACACACACAAAAAGGCAAACAGCCTACGTTTGAAACAAACACAAATATTTTTTTTAATTACTTGATCTACTAGAAGTAATATACTTAGCAGTAAGATACGTACGACATTATAACATATCATTAAAGGAGTCTTTAAATGTTGAAACCTGAGAACAAACATCGTAATCTTCTTAATGAGAAGGGCACACACTTGAATCGTTAAGAGAAGAAAAAATGCACATCCATACCTGGTACATTATTTATTCATTTTTTTTGGGGGGGGGGGGGTGATAGTCCCGTTTTCTAAACACCCCTCGATAGCTAATCTGAGACAGATCCAGGGGCGTAGCGAGGGGGGGGAGGGGCGGGCGGGGGTGCGGACCGCACCGGGTGACACCATTTAGGGGGGTGACACCAAGGCAGAAAATAGGAAAATATATAGCGAAAAACTTGAGGGGGGGGGTGCAAATCGAAAGTTTGAGGGGGGGTGCAAATCGAAAACTTGAGGGGGGGGGGGGTGCAAATCGAAAGTTTGAGGGGGGGTGCAAATCGAAAACTTCAAAGTTTGTCCCCGGGAAGGGTCGCTACGCCTCTGGTGGGTGACACCATTAAGTGCCGCACCGGGTGACACCCGACCTCGCTACGCCACTGGACAGATCTCAATGTGATCGACAGTGGCGGATTATAGTGAGGTCTCAAAAAAAAAAGCAAATAGACCCCCCCCCTCCCAATCTCTAACTGACCCTCAAAACATTTTAAGCTGTCCCATAGTATAAGAAATAACACTTTTTTTTATGTCTGATAGTGTTTTAATTTAACGAGCAGTTAAAAGTTATAGGGCTGGAAAGTAGGCCAATAAACAGTTCTATGGCCCATGCAGGTTTCATTGAGCCGTAGAACTGTTTATTGACCTACTTACCAGCCCTATACCAACGTATAATAAATTACACTTTTTTTTTAAATCTGATATTGTTTACATTTAACCAGCCATTATTGAAAAAACTCATGTCAACTCTAAATCGATGAGCGAGCTTAAGAAGATAACAACTAACACACAACCTCGTTTTTACCATTAAGTTACAACAAATTACATCCCTTTTCCTTTAAATTAATATAAAATAACTTCATTAGTAACAGCACACTAACTCCTCTTTTCTATATTACCTCCCATTTTAGAGTAACAAATTATCCCCCTTTTTCATAAGGTAAGAATACATTTCGTCCATGTTTTTTTCTGTAAATGCAACAATCTTTTTATCCTTTGATGTTCTGATACTTATCTTATACATTAAGGTCAATTACCTCATTAATTAGGCAACATTATATTCTAGATTACCCTGGCGTTCGTGGCTAATTATAGACCCCATTACTACACTAGTTAGTCCATTCTCTTTCTATGTATTCAAAAATTTATATCCGAGTTTTCTTCAACTTCTATACTAGAAGGCGTCTAAAGCTTCTAAACCCAACCTAAGTCTTATCACTTTAGCAATGTTGTTCGTTAGTTGATGTTGTTGTTGTTTTGTTTCGTTTTTTTTTAAATAATTAACCTTTTTATTATATAATTGGCTTACAACTTTAAAGATAGCTTCCTATTTATTTATTTTTAAATCGATATACTTTTAAACGTACCAGCTGAAATAAAGAATTAAAGTCTGCATAAACATTATGTGTACATAAATGACGTGAATCATTGTGATTACCAGCGTAGCAGGAAACAACAAAAGGCATTTAAACGGTGTTCATAAGAATTAAACTTGGGAAGAAACAGTTCAATGTATAAATAATTACTTTAAAAAAATGGGCGAGTTTGATTAGTTTAAAATAAATAAATGTAGAAGTTGATCACTCATAATCAGTGTGTAGCAGATGTGTAGCAGGTGTGAGGCGGTTGTGTAGTTTTGACCACAAGGCTGATAAACACACCCAAACTTCCCCCTGTGCACATGTGGCCAGTAGCCAGCTAATACGCTACAATCATCATGTTTGTTATTTGCGTTCAGTGTTTAAAAAAAAGAAACCACCACTCGCTTGACAGTGATAACATTACACACAAAAAATTGTGAAGCTCAAAATGTGTTTAAATATTACTGAAAGCCACGTCGCGTGACGCTACGTCATCACAAATGTTGAATCACGTGGTCGTATTCACGTGACCAGGCTGCATCACGTGATTTGTTGCCCGTCAAACACTACCATCGGCGGCAGCGGCGGCGGCGACGACGCCCCCTTCACTACCACGCCTTCCTGCAGTTCAAACGACGTCGAGCACGGCCTTGAACTTCGCCTGGCCTTGACCTCCGGCTGATCCGTCTCGGAGGCGTTGCCCATGAAGGTCACCTGCTCCGTCTCGGAAGCGTTGCTGAGAAACGTGTAGGACTTGCCGTTGCGGGTGGTGGTGGTGGTCGTCTGCGAGGGCAGGACGGCCCCTTCGATGTCCAACTGGCTCCGGCTCCTGGCCAGGTCCTCCTCGTTCTCCTTCGTCCTCTCCATCTCCCGGTCCTTCCTGGCCAGCCCGTACTGCACGTGCGTGTAGTACAGGACAAAGTTACTCACGATGATCGGCACGGTGAACGCGATCATCAGCAGCCCGGCCACGGCGCAGCACGACCCGATGAAATACCCGGCCGCGGACTGCGGGTACATATCCCCGTAGCCCACCGTCGTCATGGTAACGACGCTCCACCAGAACCCGACGGGGATGTTCGTGAAGATGCCGTCGGGCTCGACAAAATGCACGAGCGTGGCGAACACAACCATCCCGATGAGGAGAAAGACGCACATCAGCATCAGCTCGTTGAAGCTGGCCTTCAGCGTGTACAACAAAATCCACAACCCAGGGACGTGCCTGATCAGCCTGAAAATTCGAAACAGTCTTAAAATACGTAGAATAAAAAACATCTCCATGATCGCCACGCCTTCGTTCCTAGTCGGGTCTATGATTAGAAACGTGAACTCGATGTAATCCGGCGCGAAGGCGAGAAAGTCGACGATGTTCTGTAGAGCGCGGACGAAGTTGAGCTTGCTCGGGGAGCAGATGAAGCGGGTGAGGTACTCGAGCGAGAAGAAGATCAAACAGCCCAAATCCATCATCAGCAACGCGGGGTGGGGCAGATCCTTGTTGCCCCAATCACCGCCTTGCTCCTCCGTGGGCTTGTCTTTGCCATCGTGACTTAAGTCATTATGGGGGAGGCACATGGCTAACCTTTTTTTCCTCTGGGTCTGTGGGTGCTGATCCCCGAGGTCCCCCGCGTCATCGTCGTGACGCTTCTGTCGAACTACCTGGTTCGTCTGGTTGTGTTTCGAACCCACGCTGCTGTTGGCGGCGAGGCTCTTGTTCTGAATCTCCGCGAAAACGTTCTCCCAGGGAATATTCTCGACGTTCAGGAACTCGTAGAAGGAGGCTAAGTGGGTCATGTCTCTGGCCTTGACCTTGAACTTGGGGTGGGTCTCGGCGCAGAAGGAAAAAATGGAAACAAAAACGAAGATGATTGATATCCAGGCGTAGATCTGTGGAGAAGACAGGGTTAGCTGTTACAAATTGCTTCCGGCAACAATGGAACAGTTCCACATTCAATACGTGGCGAGTACGGAGCGAATAGAATTCTCGAGAATATTCTACGGTCACGTCATCAAAATGGATTACGGCCAGATTTCGCTTGTCCTTAAAGAGGTCAGTTAATCATCCTTATGCAATTTCTGGTCAGGGACACAACTGGGGCCATTACTTGATTTTTTTTTTTCTACTTTAATTTTTTTTTTTTTTTTGAGGTGGGAAGGGGACATATGAAATGTATTTTAACTAGAAGTATTCGTTGTGAAGTCAAGTCTTGTAGTATTTAACCGTCTTGGGGCAATACAGTCGTAACAGAG
The DNA here is from genome assembly GCF_028476545.2 of Physella acuta. Lineage (NCBI taxonomy): Eukaryota > Metazoa > Mollusca > Gastropoda > Physidae > Physella > Physella acuta. The sequence continues at coordinate 456,931 of NW_026731577.1, forward strand.
AGGGCAATTTGGTCACTCTCAACCCACAGTCATACCATAGCAGTAAGTCAGACCACAGAAGTCAATCAAAGAGGGACGTCAGACCACAGTTAAACCACAGTTAGACCACAGTTAGACCACAGTTAGACCACAGTTAGACCACAGTTAGACCACAGTTAGACCACAGTTATACCACAGTTAGTCCACAGTTAGACCACAGTTAGACCACAGTTAGACCACAGTTAGACCACAGTTAGACCACAGTTAGACCACAGTTAGACCACAGTTAGACCACAGTTAGACCACAGTTAGACCACAGTTAGACCACAGTTAGACCACAGTTAGACCACAGAGGTAAGTCTGACCATAGAGGTCATTCTGACCACAGACAGTACAATGATGGATGAGATGCAGTCAATAAATACCGCCCCTTCCCCCCCTCTCCCAGCCACAAACAACATAGGCATGCAGCGTGCATGAGTATCGATCTATCGATGATATTGGCCACTAATTATCCCCGTCGTGTCACTGATCTCTTGGGTTTATTTCTGGCCATAAACTTAATGAACTCCGGAGCTGGGCGGCTCTAGATAATGAAGTGTTGGGTGCTGGCACTTTTTTTTCTATTGGAACATTGGACCTGATGTGTTACATCCTTGAGGACAACCACATTACACATGTTTGGTGGTTTATATGACACTAGGCACAAGTCCGTATTAATAACTGTACATCTTCCATCTTTACACAGACCAATGAAACACAGGTTGTCAGTTATCATTAATGTAGAACATTCAACATATATATATATATATATATATATATATATATATATATATATATATATATATATATATATATATATATAATTTATATATATATATATATATATATATATATATATATATATATATATATATATATATATATATATATATATATATATTATGTATATTATGTATATATATACATATATTCTATACTGTCTGCACAAGAAAATGAACGCTATAGGTTTCTCATACGTCCATACAAGAAACCTACTTTGAACCTACTTTAGCTTTTCTCGATGAACCTGGGTCCTGCAGGAATGTCCAAATCTTTGACCTATGACGTACCCAGCACGAGCTGTCGGCATCGATGTCTGGCACCTGGACACCAGACGCAGGGGTTAAAGGTCAGGGCAGCAGATTAAAACATTATTTTCTTTAGATTGTAATACGTTCAACAAATTCTAAATCGTTAACCTAAACTAACTATCACCACCCCACACACACACACACCTTTTCCCAAACACCCCCGCATTCAAGATATTTTAAGTCTAGTACTGCTTTAATAATTGTCTCACTTTGTCATAAATACAGTACTTTAACAGTACTTGTACTCATTTAAACTAGTAATTAACACAGTACTTTAAACGCACCTGTACTCATTTACACGAGTACTAAAACAAGTACCTTAATAGTGCCTGTATTCATGTAAATTAATACTAAACACAGTACTTTTACAGTAATTGTACTTATTTAAACTAGAAATAAACACAGTACCTTTATAGTACCTGCACTCATGTAACTTATTACTAAACATAGTACTTTAACAGTACCTGTACTCATTTAAACCAGAAATATTGACATTACTTTAACAGTACCGGTACTCATTTAAACCAGAAATATTGACATTACTTTAACAGTACCTGTACGAGTTTGTTGTTTTTTAATTTACTAACAAAGCACTAGCAAACCTTTATATTTTAAAACCCAAAACTCAAAAAATCTTGAATTTACTATGTAACACGTGTATTCATTAAAACTACCCTTCGTTAATAAAACCTGTAAACGATAGTTTTTTTAAGAAAAAAAATTCCATCCAATCAAAACGCGTGAAAGAACGCACGTGACCTGCTGGGTTGTGGAGAACTTCCGGTCGTACTCGAGCTTCTCCAGCGAGCGGCACTGTGTCTTCCACGTGTTGTACTGCGTCCAGCAACAGCGAGCGATGTCTACCTCCTCGATACCCCAAAACTCCAGCTCATTCTGGGGACAGGGCAGTACAGTAGTGATGCTTAGGTTAGCAGTGTGTCTGTATGGGGGTGGTCCAGAAATGACGTCACACACTCGTAAAGGGGAAGGGGGTCAGTAATTTTGTGACTGTGTGTGATGAGGGGGAGGGGGGGGGTCAGATGGTGTGACGTCACTTTTTTGCATTATGAAAAGCAATGTTGGAAAATGAGTTTAGCCGTTATTTCGCTTTTTAAAAAAAGGGTTTCAATCAGAGGCGTAGCGATGGGGGGGGGGGGGGCAGGGGGGTACATATGTCCCCGGGCGCCGACCTTACGGGGCGCCAAAATGGGTTGTAAAAACAAATTAAAATATCATTTTAGCTGCATTTTTGCAGTTTGAGGGGGGGGGTGCAAATCGAAAGTTTGAGGGGGGTGTGCAATTTGAAAATTTGAGGGGGGGGGGTGCAATTTGAAAACTTGCTCCCAAGTGGGGCGCCAAATTGAAAGTTTGTCCCCGGGCGCCGGGAAGGGTCGCTACGCCTCTGGTTTCAATAAATTGTAATAGGAATTGATCAAAAGACTCTATGTTGACAGATTTCTGACAAGGATTTGGAAATATATCGATGCTTCAAGAAAAATTCATTCACATTTTTTTTGGGGGGGAGGGGGTGTTTTGACGTCATTTTAGGGTGGTCTGGCTTTTTGTGACGACGTGTGACGGAGGGGAGGGGGAGGTAAAAATCATCCCAAAAAAGCGTGACGTCATTTATGGATGAACCCTATAGTGTATTGTGGGACGGCGTGGTCAGGGAGTAGAGCGCACGATTACTAACCGGAAAGTCTCGAGTTCGAATCCCTGAGTCTACCCAGCTCTGACGGGTACCGTACTCTCGTTAAGGAAAGTCGGCACGGCAAAAGTGCTGACCACACTATCGGACCCCCCCCCCCTCCCGTTCAAAAAGGTAGTACAGGATGGCGTGGTCCTGCGGTAGACCTCTAGGTTGCTAACCCGAAAGTTTCGAGTTCGAATCCGAGTTCAAGTCAGTAGACCGTCCCTGAGTCCACCCAACTCTGATGGGTACCTAACTCACGTTAGGGAAAGTAAAGGCGGCTGTGCATAGTGCTGACCACACCTCCTTTTCATATGCCGAGATCGAGAAACATAATAATATGAACTGTACGTCATCTGTCCTTTTGATCGTTAGGTCTAAAGAGAGTTCTTTTTACCTTACGACATAGTCAATTGCAGTGGTTTCTTAACCTTTTTGGAGGTACCGAACCCTCCTCGTTTCATATGCGCATTCACCGAACCCTTCTTAACATATAGAGTATGTATCTTGACTTCCGACTAACCCGTGAGACTGTCTCACCGAACCCCAGGGTTCGATTGAACCCAGGTTAAGAACCACTGGTCTATATAAAACAGCTTGGATTATAGCAATTAGTTATGATCCGAGACTACCAATGAAATCAACAAAGTCCTACAATAGGCCCCACCTTTCTACCCCCGTACCCCATGGGTATCGAACCTTTTTTTTCTACGTAAATAAAATCAAGAACTGCAATAAACTCTTTTTATTGTACGCTTGACATCTGAAACTTTAAATAGCATAGAAATGTAACCGTACGCGCACGCAAAAATAAAAGAATTCATTAAAGACATAATAAACCCATCAAGATTGACTCTACAAAGATAGAAGACTAGGATTCGAGCATACGATTAAGGTAGATGGGAATTGTTGTTTTTTTTAAAGTAATTTATCGTAGCTAGCAGTTTAAAATTCTTGAAAACACGCAGTCGTTCATTAAGCTGACACTTAATTAAAATTAGTAGTACGGGATGTTTTAGTTTGTCGCACACCCGTAATTATAATGTAATCGTTAATTTCGAATGGAAAACAATATCTTGGAAAACTAACACAAGCTAAGCACACTGGGATATGTTAAAGAAAATCTACCGACCCCCCACTAGTGGCGTCGCTAGGCCGGGGGTGACCCGGTGCGGCAGCTCATGGTGTCACCCCCCCACCTTTTTTTTCTCTGTAAATTTTACAATTAGTGTCACCCCCCCCCCCCCAGTATAAGGTTTAAAGTGTTCACATTTAAAACTAACGATGTTTATCTACAGTCGGTTGTTAATACAGCTGGATGTAGCGTTGTTTGCATGTTAATGTCACCTAGTGTGACCTCCTCTTTTACCCCCCCCCCCCCCCCCCCCACCCACCTACCACTTGTCGCGATCGTCATTATGTACTCAAACTATTTTGTTAACTCTAATTAACCATGCATTGAACTGGCCAAAAAAAAACATGTTTATTCTATATATCTTGTAATATTTTTTAGTCTTGGTGTCATCCATCTAAATGGTGACTCCCGGTGCGGTCCGCAACCCCGCTCACGCATCGCATCGCGACGCATCTGCCCCCCCCCCCCCTCCCCCCAATGAAAAGGAATTTATGTAGAAAATATGTACTTTTTACTAGTGTCCAACCCCCCCCCCCACCCCCGGAAAATTTACTCCGCCTTCCCCACTACTCTAAAAAATATCGTGCCCCCCCCCCCCCCTTCCGGAGAAAAAGTCTGAAAGAAACACAGGTTGAAGAAATGGTACGGCTAACCGTCTTGAAGACTCACCTGTAACGCTGGCCCGCACATGTTGGTCGGTATGTGCAGCTCACCTGTTCTCAAAAAATTGAGTATCGATCCAAAAGCCGTAGGGTCCCGGTCGAAGAAATAGTCCCCGTGCGACTTCCGGTAATAGAGTTCCAACTGATCGTCACAGTTAAAAATCGGCGTCCGCAGTCGCCGCACGGTGGCGCGGTAGGTCTCGAACACGTGACCGCCGACGTTCAGAATGACCGTCTCCCGACGGTTTCTTTTCCGCGCCCGTTTCACCCTGCCTCCCCCTCCCCGACGGATCCCGCCGCTGCTTCCGACGCTGCCTTGGTCTTCGTTGTTGTTGTTGTTGTTATTGCGCGACCGATTGCCGTCTTTCACCGAGCAGTTGCACTTCGGCTGCGTCGGGGTTTGGAAAACTGGCGGAGGGCTGAGGAGGCAGGAGGAGGAGGAGGGAGTTTTATCACAAGGGGAGGCGAACTGGTTTTTATCTTTCCTGGCGTCGGCGTTCTCTCCCGTCGCCAGCACGCGGCTGTCGTCGGGCCCGTCGTGGGGACTTTCGTCGGGTTTCCCGTCGGACGACGTGGCGGGGTTGGTGTGGAAGAGGGGACATGTCCTCTCGTGTAGGAGCACGTCCTCCGGACCGTCCTCGTCGTCTTCGTCGCTCTCCGGAAGCTCGCAGGCTGAGACCGTCTTCCGTCGCTGCCTACAGCGGCCATCTTGGTGAACTTTGCGCCGGAGTCGCCAGTCAAGTCCTCCTTGGGGAAAGGATGGTCGGCGCTGAAATTAAGTAAACAAAACTATGTAAGACGTCTGTTAGACGTGTGTAAGACGTGTATGATGCCCTTTTAAGACGTATTTTAGATGTATGTTAGACGTAGGCTAAACATGTATACTATACATTTATGACATATTTAGATGTATGTTAGACGTAGGCTAGACGTATATAATAGACATTTATAACGTATTTGGCCGTATGTTAGACGTAGGCTAGACCTGTATAATATCCATGTTAGACGTATGTTAGACGTGTATAATATCTATACATGACGTATTTTAGACATGTTAGACGTACGTGTATAATACGGTTTAAAACGTATTTTAGACAGACGTATGCTAGACGTGTATAATATACATGTAAGACGTATTTTTAGACGTATGTTATACTTATGTATATAATACCCTTCTAAAATGAAAGTTAAACAGACGTATGATAGATGTGTATACTACCCATTAAAGACGCATGATTGACTTATTGATTAACAATAGTTGGTGATATGCGCAATATGAGCAACGGGCAAAATTTGTGCGTCATTTACCCGTAGAATCGTCGCATGGTTTGTTCGCAACAGCTCTTGTATGAATCGTTGAGAATTATTTCGAAACCCTTATATAAAAACCTCTATGTTTAGACCTCTATGTATATTATTAACATACCCACATACACGTTTATCATAATCAACAAACCAACATATACGTTTACAATAATGAACATACAAACACACAAGGTTATCATAATCAACAAACAAACATATACGTTTACAACATTCAACATACTAACATACAAGTTTACAATAATCAACATACACACTTGGTCCTAATCAACATACTGACATACAATTTTATCATTCAACATAAAAACATACACGTTTATCATTATTCATATACCATCATACACGTTTATCGTAATCAACATACCAACACATAGGTTTATCATAATCAACATACCAACACATAGGTTTATCATAATCAACATACCGACATCCAAGTTTACAATAATCGACATACCAACATACAAGTTTATCATAATAAACACACGTTCATCATAATCAATATACCAACATACAAGTTTATCATGATCATCATACCATCATATTCATTTATCGAAATCACCATACCAACATGCAAGGCTATCAAAATAAACATACCAGAATACATAATTATAATAATCACCGTAACACAAGTGAATCCTAACCAACATACCAGTAGAAAAATTTGCCTCGTATCCATTCAATTATACTTAAGCCACTGTTCTCTTATTTCAATGTATGTAAAATATATGCTGTATGTAAGTAGTAAGTTGTAGGTGAGTTGTAAGTTATTTATACAGCACGACTATTTGCACAATTTCCCCATATGTTACACACCTCCTCGTAGATAACATATGCGCATACACTACGCATACTATGCTAATCAATGTGTAGCCGATTAAACGATGAAAGACTAAAAAAAATTTATTTTGTGAAGCATGAAATCGTAACTGACGAATGGGATGGAGGGTGTAGAACGACGTCGATTGATTTCTATTGCAGATATCTGATAGTAAGGAGTCATCCATTAACGTCACGGTTTTTTTTTTTCAACTCACGTTTTATCACACATACCTCCCAGCCATCACAGACCGTCACAAAAAAACGACACACCGTCACAGACCGTCACAAAAAACTCTATCCCCGCCCCATAAAATGATGCCACAATGTTATACTTATCCACTCCCTTAACCCACATTAAAGCTAGATCTAAAGAGAAAAAAATACTTTTTTTTTCGTTATTGATGTTCATTGAAAAAAAAATAATGGATTATGTCTCCCTTTTAATTTTTTCTTCCCATTACAAATTGTCAGTGATTGCAACTCCCTCCCCCTCCCCAGGAAAGTGCTATCATGTATTAATACCCGTTTACACTGGAATCACAAAATTATATAAACTCTACTTTAGACACCATCATAATAGGGCTTGTAAGTCTCGGTCTCTCTCGCTAAAATGTGAAATATCTTGGCTAACGAGATTTCAAATTTTTAAACTAAATTAATGGATTTGAACATGATTCCTATTGATAAAAAAAAAACATGATGGCTCTATGTTTCTAGCCCTTGCCTCAAGTTTACTAAGAGGCCCAAAATGCAATATTATAAAAAATTTACTAATAATATAATCAAATTAAGTACAAAAAAACCAAGGCTATTAATATTACATTAATATTGTAACTACTTTTATTACAACGTATTACAGATTCAAACAAATAATCACTAACTGTAAGCATATTTCAAAACAAAAATGACAATTTCACGTAAGCTATTTGTTTCTTTAAACTAGCCTACATCATGGAACCCATCATTCTCATTGTTTACTATTTAAAATAACTGAGCAGAAACGAAAATAACTTTTCTATTATTGTTTTTTAACCGAATTCATAAAAATATTTACATTTGGTTTGAAAAATACAAGCTGGCAAGCACGAGAAGTTAGTGACCTACTTACAAGCCCTATTATCAAACTTTCTCAAAATTTACTAAACATGTAATTATTAGCATAGGCATGGTTTCGTCACTTTAATTAATTAAAATACTTATATATACACATTTTATCATGCTTATTTAAGCACATACATATCATACTTATAAAAAGAACAATGTTAAAACACACATACAGAATATACATTTGCATTTATCCATAAAATAGAAGATCGCTGATATCTTGTTTTATACCAGGAATAAACGCGCGGACACACAAGAGGAGAGAAACTAATTACGTAAATATTAATCTGAGCTTTATAAAGGAAACAAAAATCGATGTTCTTTTATTTCAACCTGTTGGCCGATTTCTGGTATCTGATGTCTACGATGCCAATTTTTGCTTGCAGGGATAAGTTGGAGTAGAGTTTGGTGGTTGAAATGGGATAGAGTGAGATTGTTGAAATTAGTTCAAGTGAGATTGTTGAAATTAGTTCAAGTGAGATTGTTGAAATTAGTTCAAGTGAGATTGTTGAAACTAATTCAAGTGAGATTGTTGAAATTAGTTCAAGTGAGATTGTTTGAAATTAGTTCAAGTGAGATTGTTGAAACTAATTCAAGTGAGATTGTTGAAATTAGATTAATTGATATTGTTGAAATGAATTGCAGCGAGATTGACATTCAGATAGAGTTTGGTTGTTGAAATGGGATAGAGTGAGATTGTTGAAATTAGTTCAAGTGAGATTGTTTGAAATGAATTGAAGCGAGATGGTTGAATTCAGTCAGAGTTTGGTTGCTGAATGAAAGATATGGCATTGTTATATGGTACAGTTGGTCTTTTAATTCAAGTTAGCATTTAGGATTAAAGTTAGTCTCTTACAGTAAAAGTTAAACTAGACGATACGAATTCTTTATTACTTTAGCTAGAATATCTAATACAATGTTACAGCTTGTTAGTGGCTATTGTCTTTGGTAAAGTCTAGTGCTGTTGTCTTTGGTAAAGTCTAGTGCTATTGTTTTTGTGAAGTCTAGTGCCAATAAGCTTGGCAAAGTGTCGAGCTATTGTCTTTAGTAAAGTGTCGAGCTATTGTCTTTAGTAAAGTGTCGAGCTATTGTCTTTAGTAAAGTGTCGAGCTATTGTCTTTAGTAAAGTGTCGAGCTATTGTCTTTAGTAAAGTGTCGAGCTATTGTCTTTGCTAAAGTGTTGAGCTATTGTCTTTGGCAAAGTGGTGAGCTATTGTCTTTGTTAAAGCCAATGTTAATGTACCAACACACGTCTTAAGATTTACAAGAACATTCACTTCCTGTTTTGCTTTAAAAATTAACTTCCGCGAATCGAACGTGGGGGGGGGGGGGGGGGGGCGATTAGCTATGACTCTTGTTAACATTCTGTATGTATACGGCCTGATATATCATGCTTATATCTATTCCTTTCATCGAAACAAACAAAATTTCCTTATCTCCAACAATTTCCGCACACAAAATGTGTATAAGCTAATAGCTAGAACAGGGGGGGGGGAGAACTGACTTAAGGAGGAGAAATGGAAAAGGGGAGATAACAATTAAAACAGCCGCACGTGGGAGGGGAGGAACAAGGGATGGGTTTTAGACCAGCGTGTCAGTGAGTACACAGTGGTCATCAGACAAGTCAAGTAGATCAAGTAGACATGTGAGTCTAGTCACAGGGGTGGGGTAGGGAAGGTAAAGTAGATAAAGTAGAGACGTGAGTCTAGTCATAGGGGTGGGGTAGGGAAGGTAAAGTAGATAAAGTAGAGACGTGGGTCTAGTCACAGGGGTGGGGTAGGGAAGGTAAAGTAGATAAAGTAGAGACGTGAGTCTAGTCACAGGGGTGGGGTAGGGAAGGTAAAGTATATAAAGTAGAGACGTGAGTCTAGTCACAGGGGTGGGGTAGGGAAGGTAAAGTATATAAAGTAGAGACGTGAGTCTAGTCACAGGGGTGGGGTAGGGAAGGTAAAGTAGATAAAGTATAGACGTGAGTCTAGTCAGAGGGGCAAGTAAAGTAGATACCAGACACCCTGCCAGTCACCCACCAAATGACACCAGACACCTAATATGACACCCACCAAGTAACACCAGACACCCTGATATAACACCCACCAAATAACAATAGACACCTTATATGACACCCAACACCCACCAAATAACCCCAGACACCTAATATGACACCCACCAAATAAAACCAGACACCTGATATGACCAAGTAACACCATACACCTGATATGACCAAGTAACACCATACACCTGATATGACCAAGTGACACCATACACCTGATATGACCAAGTAGCACCATACACCTGATATGACCAAGTAACACCATACACCTGATATGACACCCACCAAGTAACACCATACACCTGATATGACCAAGTAACACCATACACCTGATATGACCAAGTAACACCATACACCTGATATGACCAAGTAACACCATACACCTGATATGACACCCACCAAGTAACACCATACACCTGATATGACCAAGTAACACCATACACCTGATATGACCAAGTAACACCATACACCTGATATGACCAAGTAACACCATACACCTGATATGACCAAGTAACACCATACACCTGATATGACCAAGTAGCACCATACACCTGATATGACCAAGTAACACCATACACCTGATATGACCAAGTAACACCATACACCTGATATGACCAAGTAACACCATACACCTGATATGACCAAGTAACACCATACACCTGATATGACCAAGTAGCACCATACACCTGATATGACCAAGTAGCACCATACACCTGATATGACCAAGTAGCACCATACACCTGAAATGACCAAGTAGCACCATACACCTGATATGACACCCACCAAGTAACACCATACACCTGATATGACCAAGTAGCACCATACACCTGATATGACCAAGTAACACCATACACCTGATATGACACCCACCAAGTAACACCATACACCTGATATGACCAAGTAGCACCATACACCTGATATGACCAAGTAGCACCATACACCTGATATGACCAAGTAACACCATACACCTGATATGACCAAGTAGCACCATACACCTGATATGACCAAGTAGCACCATACACCTGATATGACCAAGTAGCACCATACACCTGATATGACCAAGTAACACCATACACCTGATATGACACCCACCAAGTAACACCATACACCTGATATGACCAAGTAACACCATACACCTGATATGACCAAGTAACACCATACACCTGATATGACCAAGTGACACCATACACCTGATATGACCAAGTAACACCATACACCTGATATGACACCCACCAAGTAACACCATACACCTGATATGACCATGTAACACCATACACCTGATATGACACCCACCAAGTAACACCATACACCTGATATGACCATGTAACACCATACACCTGATATGACACCCACCAAGTAACACCATACACCTGATATGACCAAGTAACACCATACACCTGATATGACCAAGTAACACCATACACCTGATATGACACCCACCAAGTAACACCATACACCTGATATGACACCCACCAAGTAACACCATACACCTGATATGACCAAGTAACACCATACACCTGATATGACCAAGTAACACCATACACCTGATATGACACCCACCAAGTAACACCATACACCTGATATGACCAAGTAACACCATACACCTGATATGACCAAGTAACACCATACACCTGATATGACCAAGTGACACCATACACCTGATATGACCATGTAACACCATACACCTGATATGACACCCACCAAGTAACACCATACACCTGATATGACCATGTAACACCATACACCTGATATGACACCCACCAAGTAACACCATACACCTGATATGACCAAGTAACACCATACATCTGATATGACCAAGTAACACCATACACCTGATATGACCAAGTAACACCATACACCTGATATGACCAAGTAACACCATACACCTGATATGACCAAGTGACACCATACACCTGATATGACCATGTAACACCATACACCTGATATGACACCCACCAAGTAACACCATACACCTGATATGACACCCACCAAGTGACACCATACACCTGATATGACCAAGTAGCACCATACACCTGATATGACCAAGTAACACCATACACCTGATATGACCAAGTGACACCATACACCTGATATGACCAAGTAGCACCATACACCTGATATGACCAAGTAACACCATACACCTGATATGACCAAGTGACACCATACACCTGATATGACCAAGTAGCACCATACACCTGATATGACCAAGTAACACCATACACCTGATATGACCAAGTGACACCATACACCTGATATGACCAAGTAGCACCATACACCTGATATGACCAAGTAACACCATACACCTGATATGACACCCACCAAGTAACACCATACACCTGATATGACCAAGTAGCACCATACACCTGATATGGCACCGACCAACTAACACAGAACACCTGATGCGGCACTAAGAGACCAGACGGTACCAATCACTTCCTAACGCGACAGGTAAAACCTGAGTGGTACAAGACCCTGTCGAAAGGTGAGCATAAACAACTTGTTGTTCCAATGTTTATGTTACGTTATGAGAGGGTGATGGAGGGTGGTGAAGAGGGCAGGTTAGTGGGTAAAGGTGTTGAACAAAGGCTAGTAGGTGGCGCATCAATTTCTTCCTACTTCTTTTTTTTTTACTTATTTATTTCCCGATGTTTATATCATACCTAGGTTATGTTCTATTTTTGTTAGACGAAAAAAAATATCCATAGCCACTTCATATAGAAGCTGACTTGATTGCGTACATACATACGTAACTATACACATACAAGCAAGCACAAAAACGTACGAAAAACAGGATATACAGAGAAACACACTCATTTACACATACATACAGATTTAAACACATTCACTCAAGCAGTTAGGGACACATTAAACACCTTAACACTCATACAAAGATACAAACATACGCTTACAAAAACATACATACATAATATATACAGAAACACAAGCAAACTCTGTTACACAGACATACATTAACGCATATACACATATTATACACACCAACACAAACACACAAATACAAACATATAGACATACATGAACATAAAACAATCACTTCAGAAGCAATTAATTAATTAGCAGGTACGGGAGGCTTTAAAATGATTGTCTTGATAATCAAAATCAAAATCAATTTAACAAGCAAGTTGAAATGACAATCAACAAACTACGCGATTTGACAATCAACGTACAGGAAGACTTGGAAATCAACATACAAGTTGAAATGGCAATTAACTAACAACACGATTTGACAATCAACACACAGGCAGACTTGGAAATCAACATACAAGTTGAAATGGTAATCAACTAACAACACGATTTGACAATCAACATACAGGTAAACTTGGAAATCAACTTACAAGTTGCCTTGGTGAATTACAAATAAGGCTACTCAACATTCAACAGCTTAACAATAACAAAACATGTCGACTTGTCAACAATCTAGCTTGACAAGTTTCAAAGTTACTTGGCAGTCAATTCGGTTACTTGATAAGTTACAAAGTTACTTGGCAATTAACAAGCTGGCTTAACAAGTTACAGTAAAAAGTTACTTTACACTAAATATATTTATTTGACAAGTTACAAAATTACTCGACAATCGACAGGTTGACTTGACAAGTTACGTACAAAAGTTATAAATAAATCAACACATTTTTTTGACTAGTTAAAAGTTACTTGGCAACAGTAGCTTAGCGAGGGGGGGGGGCGGGGGGACATATGTCCCCGGGCGCCGACCTTAGGGGGCGCCAAAATGGGTTGGAAAAATAAATTGAAAGGTTGAAGGGGGTGCAAATCGAAAGTTTGAGGGGGGGGGTGCAAATGGAAATCTCGAGGGGGGGGTGCAAATCGAAAGTTTGAGGGTGGGTGCAAATGGAAATCTTGAGGGGGGTGCAAATCGAAAAGTTTGTCCCCGGGCGCCGGGAAGGGTCGCTACGCCTCTGCTTGGCAATCAACAGGCTGACTTGGCAAGTTACGTACAAAAGTTACAAATAAATCAACAAATTTATTTGACTAGTTAAAAGTTACTTGGTAATCAACAGGCTGACTTGACAAGTTACATACAAAAAAGTAACTTGGCAATCAACACAAGACAACTTTCCATCATCCTACACAAAAACTATCAAATTGCCAGAAGTTACTAAATAAATCTAAACATGCTAATAGAATAAACAGTGTATCTTGCCCTACCCCCACCCCCCCCCCCCCCCACCACCACCACCACCATCCCCACCCACCCACAACTCTTTTGTTTCCTCGCTGATCATTACCTTAAGTACTGTCTCGAGTAGAGGTTTCATGTATGCGACATTAGCATAGTATTATACGATAGAGCGCTTGACTCTTCTAGCCCATATAGGACTCCCTGCACAACAGACAATGTGTCCCTGGGGGTAAATGACCCCCCCCCCCACCCCACCACACCCCATCCCCCAAATACCCCCACCATGAGTTACACGATTGATTACAGAGCAAAACAAAACTGGTCTTCATCGTGAACTTTCACCTCGCTGGGGTGGGGAGGAGAGGGAGGGAAGAGTTTGGTGACGATGTGTGACGATTGCAGAAAGTGTGACGACACAATTTTGCATTTTAAAAATCAATTTTAAGAGCAACATTTCTAACCATTATTTGGCGCTTTTACATTAAAACTTAAATGGATTTGTAAACTTAGTGTTGATCGAACTCAGTCGATATTTTAGAAAGAAATCAATATTGAAAAAAAACCTGCAACTTTGAGAGAGGACGGGGGGAGGGTGGTTGCTGAGGCGCGAAGTCTTTTTAAGGGGGGGGGGGTCTAGGTTACGTGACGTTGGGGTAGGGAGGCATAAATGGATACCCCTTGATCAACTGAAGTCATGCACTTACAACTATGCAAGCCGAATTGTGATCATACAATCCCTCAATCACACAATCACCAAATTACATCAATCAAAAGAACAAAATCACGGATTTGTTAATCATACCCTGATAAAAACAATCACACAATCCGAATCACACCACTATGATACCTAGCTGTAATTACCTTAGCGAAGCAGATTATCTTTGTGTCGTGATATCCAACATCGCACCCATCTTCTCCAAAAATACTTCCGGTTCGAACAACCATTGATGCCAGACATACCCATCTCTTCCTGATCATGGGATTACGTCATACGTTTATATGTACATTTTAACATAAAACAATAAAAATTTTGCCTCAGAAATTGAAATTAGTTTCTCGTCGCAGTTATTATCGACAGCCACCTGATATAGTAGTTTTTAGTTAAAGAGGAGACCCAAATAATATCTAAAGCGTTATGGTACGTTTTAATGAATCGCCCTGAAATTAGGTCAACATCGCTAGGCAAGTGTGGGACTGGCCTCCTTAGGGGAAAAGAAAGGTAGGCCGACCTAAGATATCTTGGAGAAAGACAGTTGAAGTAGAAGCAAGGACTGCTAGGCTTACGTGGGCTTAACTAAAGAGAGCTGCCCAAAACAGAGTCAGGTGTAGAAGTGTAGCTTCGGCCCTTTGCTCCTCATGGACTTCATATGAATAAGGGGATCCGGACAAAAGGCCGACATGGACAAAAGGCCGACATGGAGAAAAGGCCGACAAGACAAAAGGCCGACAAGACAAAAGGCCGACTGCTAAAAGGCCGACAAGACAAATGGCCGACAAGACAAAAGGCCGACAAGTTTTATAAAACAACAAACTACAATTACAGACATGTTTAATATCTAAAATATGTAATTATACACGACTTTTTAAGTTTCTGATAAATATTCTTAGGTACATACAATAGGATAAAATAATACACACGATGTAACCAATTATTTGTTGACGATATACTGGTCCTCATATAGGGAAATCACAGGGGCAAGTTTACACACACACACACAAAAACAACCTTACCAATTTTAGCACACTTGTATCAAAATCACAACAGAATTAATGAATCTAACGAAAATAGTATACACTTTGTTTTCACGCAATTCGCAATGGACGAAACTAAAATATAATTCAAAGTTTGTCGGTATTTAACATGTAGTCCAGTCAAGGCACGTGATCGGTCTACTTCATTCGGTTTCTTTGATTACTTTGCGAAATATGGTGGTAACGCCACCTATCTCCAGTCGCATGGACCCAATTGTCCACCTTATAAGGATTGTCTCTTCCACCTTGTTGCATGTGGGCGATAATGCCGGCAGCTTTTGACTTTGTTCTTTGATGATTATCTTACCCCTTTGACATAGAAGGAGCTATGAAAGACAGCAGTGACAGCATTTCGCAATATTTAGGTGTTGATCCTTTGTGTTTAAGACACTCCCGTAATCTCCAGTCGCTTGACCCGATGTTCACCTTATAACAATAGCAACTAGCACCGTCTCTTTTCTTGAACGTTTCACCTTATTTCGATAGTTGTCAAGATAGAAGCTATGCAGTAACACATATTTTGCGATATTATTATTTTTTATGCTTGTCGGCCTTATGGTTTGTCGGCCTTATGGACTGTCGGCCTTTTGGCTGTCGGCTTTATGTCCTGTCGGCCATATGTCTTGTCGGCCTTTTGGCTGTCGGCCTTTTGTCCATGTCGGCCTTTTGTCCGTGTCGGCCTTTTGTCTTGTCGGCCTTTTGGATGTCGGCCTTTTGTCCTACACCCAGGAACAAGTCAAGTAAGTTATCGTCATTATATCTATAGCGTTTTTATGAATAAATAACAGAAGCAATGCATTGTTTCATTCGTAATGTTAACCTTATTTTTTTTCCTAAATATTCTACATACAAACCTTTACCAAAAAAATCAAATTCTGTTAGGTAAATAAAGTCTTGCAAAATTTTATTTTAGACAGAAAATTTCACGGGAAGATAATTGTATCCTTAAATTTACATTTAATTACAAATGTAAATGTCCACGAAATGAAAGTAAATCATCATGGTATTATTTCAAACCTCGCTTCAGGAAGGAAACTCACATGAACATATTGCTGCTGGTATACTGAAGTATTTTAAAATAGAGTACTGGTGACCTTCCACCTTTTTACATATTTGATAATCAAGAACGCGACACTATCGGATTTGTAGTAAAAACACACACAAATTCACTTACGAATAACCTTTTTAAAAATTAATTCTTTAGAAATTAATTAAGCAACCAATTACATCAAATTTGAAGCCAGATTGCATTGTCATTGGGTCTAAACCCACGTGCCAAGTTTCAAACGAATCGGTTCTTTAAAAGTGGTCGAAATTTTACTAGGCAGTTTCGATCCACAACGAAGCACGACTGACAGAGGAAAGCAAGTTCAATAAAAGCTTGTAATAAAAATACGTTTCCACTGCTTAATTCATCATGAATCCAACATTGGAATACATGTAAACCAACACGTTTCTGTATCACCTGAATCATCTGAGAAATCTGACTTCTCTAGGTTTGGTATCTGGTTCTCACGATACAGAAAGGGAAACTATTGCGATTTATACCTACGCCCATCGCCGTGGGGGGAGTCGCTCATTGACACGTGACCCTAGGTAAAACTAGGGCGTGGTCTGTGACCTTTCAGGTGAGTGCCTCCCACGTCTTGTGGTGTAGGTCTTTGATTCCCAGACTGAAAGGTCTTTGATTCCCAGGGACTCAAGGGTCTTTGAGGAGAAATATGAGTGTGTTTGTATCAGATTTTTTCTTAAGGCACTCGGAAGTTTAATAAGGGACAACGTTAGGTCTTTCGTAGGACAAACAAAGTCTTTTTTCAGACACAGAAGGTGTTTGGTCAGATACAAAAGGTCTTTGGTCAGACACAAAGGTCTGGTCAGATACAAAACAATCTTTGTTATATACACAAGGTCTTTGGTCAGACACAGAAGGTCTTTGGTCAGATACAAAAAAATATTTGTCATATACACAAGGTCTTTGGTCAGACACAAAAGATCTTTGGTCAGACGCATAATGTCTTTAGTCGGATACACAAGATCTTTGGTTAGAAACACAAGGTCTTTGGTCAGACTTAAAAGGTCTTCCGTAAGTCAAAAAAGGTCTTGATCAGACACACAAAAGGTCTTTGGTCAGACACAAAAGATCTTTGGTCAGATACATAAGGTCTTCGGTAAGATACAAACGATCTTTGATCAGACACACTTTCAAAACTACCTTCATGGTACACATGTTATTAGTAAAATCTTAAGATTTTATGAGACGCGACAAATCTTTACTCAAAAACAAACACGTCCACAGGATACCCACGCGTGTGGAACCTACCTCAGGCCACACAATCCGTGAGTACTGGTGCACACGACGCCCTGCTCACGTGTGCACTACGACGTGTAAGGTACTCACTAAGCACCAAGTAAACCAGAAACTCAACACAGAAGGGAAAAATACATCTCTATAATCTCTAAGCACAGACAACACACGTTGTGTTTAGGGAGTTAGGGGGACAAATATTGACCTACTCAACGAGAAGAAACGTCGAACACACACGCTTATGGGTAGACTTTCAACAAGAACCTCGGCATTATTCCAAGGTACACTGCGTTTTTGGATCAAACACTAAAGGGGGGTGGGCGGTGGTCAAAACGCTAGCAGATCAGACTTGCGGAGGTAATGACTTTTTTAAAAGGTATTTCAAACAAAAACCTCCGAATATTTTATATAAACAAATAATTTAGGATTTGTTTAAAGCATTCCCGGCGACTTTCCTATATGAATGTAATTCCAATGTTTTTGTGTATTCAACAGTATTACAAATCCTACATTAGTCTAAATTCTAAAGCACTGATGTTATCGAAACTATTTAAAAATGTGAGTTACGATGTAGGCGTATACGTGTATATTGATTTATATATGTTGTTAGATTTTGCTTACATTTATTTTTATATGGGAAAATTTGGTTCAAAATGAATTTATTTTAATGCTGAATTTTTAGAAAATTTGATATAAATTGTATTTTAATGTTTTATCGTTATAAAATGTGTTCTAAATTGTATTTTTATGTTGTATCTTTAGAAAATGTGTTCTAAATTGTATTTTTATGTTGTATCTTTAGAAAATGTGTTCTAAATTGTATTTTTATGTTGTTTCTTTAGAAAATGTGGTCTAAATTATAACGTTGTTGTACCTTTACAAAATTTGGTCTAAATTATATTTTAATGTATCTCTAGAAAATGTGTTTCAAACAATATTTTATGTGGGTTTTTTTTTATGTTTTATCCAACATTCATTCGTATATAGTATCTTCAGAAAGTTTTGTCGTACATGTATTTTAATGTAGTAGCCTATCTTCCATATGATTTTGTCCAACATGCATTCCTATCTTTAGGTACTAGCAACTTCCCACCAACATGGCTACCTATGTTGTACTCCAACAAACCCAGCATCGGACTTACTCCTTCCTGCAGGAGTTTTTAAAAACTCGACATTTATGACGTACGGTCTGAATCATCGCTCGTCTAAAATTTCATCACTGGGGTATGACGTCAGCACATCACCACCTTGCCAGCTGATGTATTCTGACGTCATCTTATCCCTCAAACCGTAGTCCAGGTATCCGCGTGACGTCATAGCTGAATACTAGCGATTTTTAAACTTGTAACGTTAACTAAGTTTTACTCACACAAGTTTTACTCATACAAGTTTTACTCACACAAGTTTTACTCACACAAGTTTTACTCACACAAGTTTTACTCACAAAAGTTTTACTCACAAAAGTTTTACTCACACAAATTTTACTCACACAAGTTTTACTCACACAAGTTTTACTCACACAAATTTTACTCACACAAGTTTTACTCACACAAGTTTTACTCACACATGTTATACTCACTCAAGTTATACTCACTCAAGTTATACTCACACAAGTTTTACTCACACAAGTTTTACGCACACGCACCAAATACTTAACCTGACACGCTTCACTGAGGGAATTGTGTTATGTTAATCCCGCATTAATAACCGGCTAAAATGTCAAAGTGCCCCACACACCTGGGCCGGCATTTACATTTATTTCTTCAGGTGAAAATATTAGCTCTTGCAACACGTGTGATGTAACAGCCCTGGGGAGTGGGCTAGTAAGTTGTTGATTTTTTTCTTTAGGGTTGTTCTATTTATTAATTTTTAATTTGACGCTACAACCACGAACGAGATTTTTTTTTAATATGTCGTTTTCTCTTTTTAGAAATTAACTTAAATTATTTTATTCCATAACAACAAGTATAATGTAATTTTTTTTAATGAGTTTCGTCACACTTTCAGAACTCCTCCCCCCCCCCCCCTTTGTCACATATAGTCAAAAAAACTCCTAAACCCTCCTTTCTCATAAAAGTGTGACGTCATTTACGGACGATACCTAACCCCCACCTCCCAAACACACACACTTACAAAAACCCTAATGCTCGTCTGTTAACTAACCCACTACTAGACAGGAGGCAACCGGAAGTTCAAACAGGCGGAAGTAAACAAAACGTAAGAGAAAGTGTATTCTTTGTTTCATCTAGAACATATTTCATGCACCAGGGAATCTACATAGGCGTATGGAGGTTGTTTTTAAAGGGACGTCATTTGAGAGGCGTAGCGACCCCTCCAGGCGCCTGGGACAAACTTTCATTTTGGCGCTCCCCCCTCCCTCCATATATTTTTTATATTTATAATTCAAAATAGCAGCTAAAATGAGCTTTTTTTGGCGCCACTAGGTTCGCCCTGGGACGTATATGTACCCCCCACCCGCGCCGCCCCACCCCCACCCTATCGCTACGCCTCTGCACCATTTCGTCAACACATTGGTTTTATTTTCTCACAAGAGTTCTCTTAAATTTATTTGTGCTTTTTATTTAGAGTCCTCAAAAGTATAATTTTTAAAAAAAAACGAAATAATTTAATATATAATTGTTACAGCATAAGGAACTGTTCATCAACCTTATAGAACCTCAGGGAACTACCCAGTGGGAACTGCCCTCGTGGAAATGCCCACAACGAACTGCCTTCAGGAAACTGCTCACAAGGAACTGCTCAGTAGGAACTACCCAATGAGAACTGCCCTCATGGAACTACCCTGAGGGAACTGATCTATGGCAACTGCCCACATGGAAATGACAACAGGGAACTGCTCACGGGGAACTGACTATTGGGAACTACACGCTCCATGACTTTCCATACCTCCATAACCTCCTCACCCTCGTGTCGGCGATATTCCAAGCACCATGCACCAAGCACCAAGCACCATGCACCTCCACCATTTGCATAAAAAACGTTCTCAACAAAACCTCCCACCACAGCTGAACGAATTACCACCCTCCTACCACCCCCCCTCCCCAAACCCCCCTGCACACTGCCACAAACCCCTTTACCCCACCCCACTACCACTTCCATCTTTTCACCAACCTGTTGTTGGGTTAATGTATGCAGCTACATTGTTTCCAATGATTGCATGTGTATGTGGGAAAGGGGGGGGGGGCTGGGCGTGAGGGGTTTGTCATAGATCAACATATTTCACAACAGCTGATGATGATGAGGCAACAGCAGAGCTGGGACGTTAAGAGGGGTGGGGGGGGGGGGGGGGGGTAACTGGCAGCATGTGTGGTGGGTTAGTTGGGGGTAACCGGCAGAATTTGTGTGGGTTAGTTGGGGGGGGGCGGGGTGGTAACTTGCAGCATGTGTGGTGAGTTAGTTGGGGGGTAACCGGCAGAATTTGTGGTGGGTTAGGTTGTGGGGGGTAAGTGGCAGCATTTGTGGTGGGTTAGTTGGGGGGGGGGGGGGTAACTGGCACCATGTGTGGTAGATTAGCGAGGTGGGGAAGGGATGAGTTTGTGGGACACGATACAGAGGGTTTAGACAATGTATACGATAACGACTTTCATAAATTGTTGCTCCTATTACATTTAAAAATATTTAATTTGTAAAGAGACGCAAGCTTTACTTAACATGAGTAAATTTAATTTAGGGGGTTTACGGGGGGGGGGGGGGCGTAAAACCCCACCCCCAACACTCCGTACAGTACGCCTCTGGTAGGGAATCTAGCCAACATAGAACAGGTATTTATACACACACAACAAAACTATGACATGAAACACAACATTCGCCACAAGCCGTCGGCACATTCATTGGCATAAAAACTGTAAGCAAAGACAAAAACACTGAGATACACGAATTAACTTGTAACTTGCCTATTTAGACAAAGACAAATATATTGAGAGAGACATAGTAAACTACATAATTAGAACAGGAAACTGCCCAATGGGAATTGCCCATAGGACGAAATGTCTTTAAATAAAAATGACGTTGTCTACTTCACCTGTAATACAAATCCGTAACAATGCAAACCAAAAAAGCGACAAACGCCTGAATGGACACTTGCCTGGATGCGACAAATATTACACATTTTTTTTTGCTTAGAATTGTGCTTATTATCAAAATTTCAAACTAGAATTGAATAAGAATATCTATTTGGTAATATTATTTATTACCTAATATTAACATTTTTCGGGCAAACGGCCTTCGGGCAAATGTCCATTCGTGCATTTGTCGCATTCGGGCAAGTGTCCATTCGGGCATTTGTCGCATTCGGGCAAGTGTCCATTCGGGAATTCGGCCTTCGAGCAAACGGCATTCGGGCAAGTGTCTTTCGGGAATTTGTCGTAGACCCCAAAAAAATATGTTCAATATAAAAACTAAGCATGAAGTGTGGCAGGAGTAAAATATAGCTAACAAATGAAAAAGTAGTACTCAACAAATTTTTTAAGTGAAATAAATTAAGTCGGAAGAATGTTAAATTTTTTTTTGTTCAAGTTTTAAGAAGGGTTGAATCGATTATTTAAATAAATCAAGAAGTTACTTGTTAGGTGTTTTAGGCGGTGAGTCTTGTTTGAGTTTCGGCTGAGTGTTGGCTGGGTACACGGAAACTTTTTTTACAGATCCGATCAGAGTTTCTTCCAGGCATCTCTTCAGCCCCCCCCCCCCCGAAAAAATTCTACCACCCCCCCCCCCCCGAACGAAATGAAATTTATATAATTTATATAGAAAATATATACTTGTAACAGTGTCCGCCTCCCCCCTCCCGAAAAAAAGTCTACCGCCCGCCCACCCCCCCCCCCCGAAAATTTCAAGTGCCCCCCCCCCCCCCCGGAGAAAAAAGTCTGGAAGAAACACTGGATCCGATTGATGCCGCAGTCATAAGGTTGTTTGACTCCTGTAAAGTTAATTAAACTTTAATACAGCTATCCTAGACTGACTCCTGTAAGTTTAATACAGCTATCCTAGACTGACTCCTGTA
This sequence comes from Physella acuta, assembly GCF_028476545.2. Classification (NCBI taxonomy): domain Eukaryota; kingdom Metazoa; phylum Mollusca; class Gastropoda; family Physidae; genus Physella; species Physella acuta. The sequence continues at coordinate 480,059 of NW_026731577.1, forward strand.
AGTTTAATACAGCTATCCTAGGCTGACTCCTGTAAGTTTAATACAGCTAGCCTAGACTGACTCCTCTGTTTTTAATACAGCTAGCCTTGGCTGACTCCTGTGAGTCTAATACAGCTAGCCACCAATGTCTGACTCCTGCAAGTTTAATAAAGCTATCCACGACAGACTCCTGTAAGTTTAATACAGCTAGCGTAGACTGACTCATGTAAGTTAAATACATCTAGCCACAAATGTTTTAAGTAGAACGAAAATAATCTTAACTGTGTATAGTGTTTTAAAAATTAAACTTCTCTAAAATTCTCGGTTAAGAGAGAATTCGTTTTTAAGTTTAAAACGACAAAACACCAATACAAATATCGTAATACATTTTGGCTTTGATCACACATGGAAATTGTATTTTAACAATTAATTTCTAATATTTTTTGGCTTCTAGCATACGGGTTGTTGAGAGTGCCAGCTTATACACATTGTTTATTTCTATGGATCAGCATATTAAAAGCGAAAATATAACGGTATTGTATTATGCAACGTTATAATGATATGTAGGACTTCAGAATTTAGTTAATTCAAGTTATTTTAGTTAATCAACTTGCTTGTATAATGTTAATTTAGCTAGTTTCGGATGAAATCATTCAATTATGTAAAAATCGTTTACTTCAAATCAACCTTTAAGGTATAACAAAACACGTATTACACGGCAGTACGCTTACGTTGAAAGATTTAGCGTATTTTTTCCATGCTTGATTCGGTCATCTTTTCATACAAACAAGTAGCAAATTTATGTTAATTAGCAAAGGACAGGTGTGAGGAAATTTAAATCAACAACATATGTAGTAATGGACGAGTGTTCAATTAAATTAAACCGAAACCCAACAAAATTAGGAAAAGACAAAAAAAAAAAGACAACTAGAAACCCAAAATATGATGGCAAGGAGCCTAACTAAAATTATTTACTAGGCGAAGTATTGACCATCTATCCCTTTATTTGCAGAGCTCACTGAAACAGGTGAACTCTACTTCACCTGCCTCAAGACTGTAAGAATTTAAATGGGTACTTTACTTAAATAAAAGATGATTTCTTGTAAAAACAAAAGGTCATTATTTTAGGATTCATTCTAACTCGCAACTTGGAATCAAATGTTGGGAATCATCAGCATTTCATTATTTCATTTTTCGTTTTAATTTTTTTTTTAAATTTCATAACACACATTTATATAATTATATTTTCCATATATTTTACCAGATTTGGCATCTGTAGGTCTAATAGTTTTTTTTTGGTACATTGTTTAGTAATGCAACTATGTTCTGGCCGTATGTGCCACTTAAAACTCAGTAGTGAGGAAATGCCATTCAAACATCAAACAAATTTATCTTGCCCTGCTCCCTCTAATAGAACCCCCCTCCTCCCTCTACAAACACACACACACACACATATATACACATGTTAATTCTAACGAGTGCGTGAATTACGTTAGACGAATTACCTCAACACTGAGGGAAAACACACAATTATGTTAAGAGGATATACACAATTACTTTGTAAAAAAACACAATAAATGTTAATAGGATCTTGACAGTGTATATATTAGGTGTTTATGTTTTAGAGGCTAAATACCACTGTTCTACAAGAATCGATTTATGGTTACAAAAAGAAAATAATTCTTTAAACAGTATTCATGATAAAAATCATTAGTTAAAATATCAGTGACTGATTACACAAAAATCTGTATATATTTATATGTATATATATATATATATATATATATATATATATATATATATATATATATATATATATATATATATAACATTGCTATTATTATTTATATATTTATATTAAAACAATGCTATAGATCCCAATTTGATTACTTGTAAGAAATACACTGATGTTAGCCAGCCCGATGCCTCTTGGGAAGTTTCTCTAAAAAAAATTACAGAATAAATTCTATAGACCCCCCTCCCCTTTTCATGTGATTCTGGGAATAATTTGCATATCGGCGTCCATATTGCCTTTAACAGAATCAATAGTCAGCATATTGAAATATTCAGCTCGTAACAATCTGTGAAAGATGGTTAGGGTACAGCTAAAGAATAATAATACAGTCTTTTACATAGTAGCGGTCCTTGAGATTTCAATGGTGTTTATCAAATGGGGTTTGTAGCTGAGAGACGTCTCTTTACTGCCATGTTCTGTAACTTAACTATGCGATGATCTCCCTTTACTTCCATGATCGATGTCTCTACTAGCGATTATGTCCCTTTTCTACCGTGATCTGTATCTTAATTATGCGATGATCTCCCTTTACTAACATCATCCATGTCTCTACTAGCGATTATGTCCCTGTTCTACCGTGATCTGTATCTTAATTATGCGATGATCTCCCTTTACTAACATCATCCATGTCTCTACTAGCGATTATGTCCCTGTTCTACCGTGATCTGTATCTTAATTATGCGATGATCTCCCTTTACTACCGTGATCTGTATCTTAACTAGCGATGATCTCCTTTTACTACCAAAAATAAATGACTAAACTAGCTAATATCTCTCTCTTTATTTCTATAATCTGTATATTAACAAGCGATTATCTCATTTTTACTTCAAAAGAGATATTTCTATACTGACAAAGATCTGTCTTTACTAGCAAAATAAAAGACTATATTTACAAACGATGTTCTGACGCGCAAAAAAGGCCATATAAAAATCGGATAGTTGTTTCAGCAATGAATTCAATTGTCGGGACAAAGTGGTAGATTTGGTGTTATTGTTAATATCAAGTAATAAGATATTTATGTGTTAATCAAAACTCTCACAAGCACTGATTGACGCTGTCTTTCTGCTATTTAAATCCTCTAATTAATTCTTGCAACAATTCACATCAAGTGCATTATATTCCTATCTCGAGGCATCACTATATATATATATATATATATATATATATATATACATATATATATATATATATATATATATATATATATATATATATATATATATATATATATATATATATATATATATATATATATATATATATAATACAGAGAGAGAGGGATGGAAAGAGAGATGGCATAGAGAGAGATAGTCTACATATATAAATCCCTATAAATACATAAAAGCGAAGTATCACAATATAGCCATATATATATATATATATATATATATATATATATATAGGCTCTCTCCCAACTCTCTCTGTATATATATATATATATATATATATATATATATATAAAGAAGATTATCTATATATGTATATATATATATATATATATATATATATATAATTAAAGCCTATATATACCCTGTGCAATATATAGCCGATATATTTTTTGTAAGTTCACTCTCTAGTTCTATCGCTAGCCCTGTAATTAAAGCGCCTGTTCTTTTATCTTTAGTGATAATAAAAAACAATGTCAATCGATATCCTTTTGTAGATCAAGTGAAGCTCAATGTTTCCTATAGACCGGGGCACGAACTCGGCTCATACACAAGCACGGTACGTGAGGCCATGCTCGGATTACACATTTCAGACAAGGGAAGCTACTTGCTGTGAGTTACGTTACACATTAAGTAAGGACGGTGGTGGTCAGGGGGTGGGGTGGGGGGTGGGGGGGGTGGAAGATCTGTAGCTTAGGCTACTAGTTGTGAGGTATTGTTGTTGATAGTGTATATTTCGGAATTATGGCTTAGGGAGAAAAATAATATTAATGAATCTCTTAAAGGGGGGGGGGGGGGTGCACCTCCCTCCGCTGAAGTACATCTACCACCCCTAACACCCAGAACGAACGAAATATAATTTTATTGAGTCCGCCATTTTTTCCTAACATTTAAGTCTACTCCCCTCTCCCCTCCCCCCCCCCCCCCAAGTATCAAGTAGCCTTCCCCCGAAAAAAAATATCTGAAAGAAATAGTCATAAGGTATGTATCTACAAGCACTAACTGTAAGATACCACATTTCACAATGTATATCTTTGAATATCCCTACATTACTGGAGTTTATTGGGGGGGGGTCAAGATTTTTGAGACGATGTGTTTATGGATGGGATGGGAAGAGGTGATAAAAATAATACGTGAGGTATTTTTTAGGGTTTATCTTATTAAATTTGTAAAATTGCGTTATTTAAACGTGCATTTTATCTTTTTTTTCAAATTTTAAATACTTACTTGTAATTACAAATTTAAAAAGTGCATCTATGTATCTAATCTACATCAAGTTTAATGAATATTATGGAGAGAAATAGATATTTAAAAAGAGAAATACTACAATTATGAGAACAGATAAGGCGGAAGTGTGACGTCATATCAGAGGATGACTTTTTGTGCCGTTTATGACCTGGGGGGGGGGGGGGGGGGGGGACAGAGGGCAAACATTGACCAAAAATAACATGAAGTTACCTATTGACGAACACAAGAGCTACTTAATTTTAGCCAAGACTACACATCTGGTCTTGATGTTTAAATTTCTAGCGAAGAATGCAGATACACGTCTACACATCACCTGCCAAATGTGAACCGAAAACAGAATAAGCTGTATGAACTATGCGCAGCTCAACTGACTTGTCGCTATATCGAGCCACTGTTTTAAGAAAGGGTAGCCACGTACAGTCATTTGTTTTGGTTTTAGGGAGAGAAGAAAACATGTCTAAATTCTTGGAGTAATAAGAAGGTCTTGATTAATGAGGAGGAAAAAACATTTTTTGTTTAAAACGGTAAAAAACCTCGATAAAATGAAGTTTAAAAAATCAAAATAACTTTTACCAGTTTATCAACCTCAGATAAAACACACATACATATATATATATATATATATATATATATATATATATATATATATATATATATATATATATATATATATATATATATATATATATATATAACCAGAATACTTTAAATACCTTTTTTTCTAGGTTTATATTTATACATTTACATATAGGCCCTTACATACATATACATATACTATACATTTTTAACACTAAACTTCTAGGCAAGTTTATATATATATACATATATATATATATATATATATATATATATATATATATATATATATATATATATATATATATATATATATATATATATATATATATATGTATGTATGTATAATATATATGTTTGTGTGTGACTAGGTTTGTGTATGATATACAACAGATAATTAACAATAATAAATTAATAAAATTGTATAGATCTCAATTTATATTGAATTATAACTCATTGAACTATAATTAATTGACTTATACTTAATTGAATTATAATAAATTGAACACACACAAAACAAGCTGTTAAATTCACAAAACTCTACCTGGATATTTCCAAAGAAATCCATGAGAAGATAACCCTGATGTCAAAAATTAAAATTAAAATACAATCAGCAGACACAGGGTCCTAAAATTTCAGTTTTCACTTCAGGTGATTCAACATTTTTTAGCTTTGACTTTCGGTGATCGATAGTTTTTAGCTTTGATCTGAAGTCTTCTTTTCTTTGAAGCTTCAAGTGTAAGCTTTAAATGAAGACCTCCCATTCGCTCACTCAGAAAATAATTTAAGAGTTGAATGAAGATTTCACGTTCGGCGATTCAACGAATTTCATTCCGGTTTAAGTTTGGCCTTTATTGAATGCACTGAGTGACTTATTAAAGGCCGAAACATTTATGTTAAACTAATTATCCTTTTTGACGATTTGCAAATACGTTGATGTCCATTAGCACAAACTGCCTTCTCCGACCACACAAACACAAACTGCCTTCTCGGCTAATACAAACACTCCAACCAACAGCTGCTTTATCCAGCAAGATTGCCTTGCCTACCAACGCTTACATTCTGCAACGCTTACATCGTCTGTGTGTATTAGATCGCCTGTACGGGGCTACTAAACCATCCCACGACACGCCACATCCATCGGCCTGACTGTGCTAGCCAGTTTTATTTACCCCCCCCCCCCACCCACCACCATCACAACCACCCACCCCCCTACACTGCCACCAGACCCCCCACCTCCACACCACACACCAAACCCCCCCTCGAGCAGACCACCTCTAATGCACCACCAAAACGGACCCACCTACACACACGCGTGCACTGCCCTCCACCATCGTTGCTTTCTCTCTCGTACGTACGCGCATAAAGGCTGATTGTAAACAAATGGACAGAAATAAAACAACGAACATTGTGAATTATTTATAACTTCATTTTGTTAAAGGTCAGAGTGGACATGGGGTATTTATAATTCATTTCGGGGCTTATATTATAAAACTTTGATTCCGGGCTTATATAAAACGTATTTATACTTCTATTCGGGGCTTATATTATAAATTATAATTCATACTTCGACTTGGGTCTAGTACTATAAAACTTTTTTTATGCTTTAATTCAAGGATTATATTATAAAATATTTTTAAACATCAGCTTGAAGCTTATACAAAAAGGTATTATACTTCACTTCGAGGCTTATATAATCCTTTTATTCTTTAATTCGCGGAGGTTGTAAAACTGTTTTTACTATTCCTTTCAGCATGGTAATGAAACAATGTATTATTCCTTACTTCTAGGTAAATTTAAATTTACAGCTTAATAACCTTTTTCATTTTTCAGTGGGTTTTTTTTTTTTTTTTTGACGTATTTGAGTATTGTTTTTAGCGCAATTTCCATACGGATAATTGCGATTATTAACTCGTTCTGGATGGATGTGTGTCCGATGTGTGTCCGATGTGTGTCCGATGTGTGTCCGATGTGTGTCCGGTGTGTGTCCGCAGCTTTAAGTCGTATCTCCTCCTCAACGAAGCAATATCGAGGACTAGTTCCAAAGCAAATATGTTAAGCAAGTTCCGAGGATGATTGTGGGCCAAAAAAATTCCCGGAATTCCTTCCTGGATTTCCCGGAAAAGCCAAAAAACCTCGAAAAAATGCAGTTTTTGGCCCATATCTCGGCAACCAGACCACTTAGCGACTTGAAACATTTACCAATCGATTCCTGCCATAATTTAGAACAATATTGCCGAAGAAAGTTTTCAAAAATATCCTTTCGTTCGGTCACAAAAAATTAATTAAGGAAATTGCGCTTAAATTGTCACTAGACTTTTTATTAACTTGTTTTACTATATAATCTAACCAAGGGTTTCAACATTGCCATCCAATAAAGTTAAGGAATTTGTCGATATGCATTAATAATTTGGGAAGAATTTGAAAACTATTTTCAAATTTTAATCCCAGGTGGGCGGAAAATTCCAGAACTCATGACGCATATTTTTAGACTTGGTGGTTCTTCTAAATCAGCTATAGTCGATTGGTACCTTAACTTTAACTTGCTTCTTAAGATGAGGTAAAGTCTTGTCCTAGTTGCCTCGATGTACTTCTATATTTCGGGTTAGCCGTACCCTCGTAATCGTCTCTCAATTGGGATCGGCATGGTCGGGTCGGTAGAGCTGTAACTGAACTTAAAAGCCCGGAGTTTGGACCCCGAGCAAATGAGTCTTGATAGCTGGAGCACCCATCTAGGAGTCAAAACTCCAAATTCAAACAACTTCTGCATTGTAGTTTGTTCTTGGTTGGACAAAGGCTATGGAAGCAAATCCAAAAAGAAAAACAGGTTGGAATCAGAATTAACGACCTATATGGCGCATAAGAAATGGACACATAATACTTCATTTTTTGGGAGGGAATCCGTCCAACAGTTATTAAGAGCGTAGAAGAAGACGAACTCTCAATATTCTCAGGGTTGATAACGTTTGAACCAAACCTTAAAGTTTTCCAAAGTTAATCCTAACCCTAATCCTTGCCCTAATCTTAGCCATAATACTAGACTAATTTTTCGCACCTTTATTACCAAATTATTTGTGCCTCTAATAACCATAATTAAAACATAAACGCAGATAAAATAATTTTCTTGCATGCAAAGATAACGACAGAAGGTGAAGTAGAGTTTCTATGTTTCTCTGAACTCGTCATATGAAAGGATAATGTAGCCAGCACTGAGCCCTGAATTTCTTTGCTTTCCCCGAATTTTTGAACCAACGACACTCAAACCCTAACCCTTGTCCTAACTGTAATCCACGATTCTAGAAATCAATATATAGTAAGCACAGTGTGGTTTTTTCAGCTTCAATCGTAATCTCTTTGTCCTGATTGTCATACTGGAAGAGGATTATTCTTTATTTGTGTGCGTGTGTGTTGTTGGGGGGGGGGGGTGTTGTGGTGGTGCCAAAGAATGTAGGTGGGGAAGGCTAAGTTTGTAGGGGCCAATGGCTCCCTTATATTTGCTCATCATACAAGGAAGTGCACGGGATGTTTGAATGCAAGCTCATACGTTCTTACCTCCCTCCAGGAGTAGTCTGGCCGGTCTACCGGGGAAAATCCCAGTTCGCCACCCCCCCCCCCCCCCCCAGAAAAATATCTCGGTGGGCCTCCAGTAAATAAAACTCGGTGGGCGCCAACGAAAATATCTCGTCGGCCCCCAGCAAATAAAACTCGGTGGGCCCCCCCAGGAAAATGTATCGTTGGGCTCCCAGCAAAAAAAATCTCGGTGGGCCGCCCAGGAAAATGTATCGTTGCCCCCCAGCAAAAAAATCTCGGTGGGCCCCCAGCAAAAAAATCTCGGTGGGCCCCCAGCAAAAAATCTCGGTGGGCCCCCAGCAAAAATCTCGGTGGGTCCCTAGCACAAAAAAAACTCGGTGAGCCCCCAGGAAAAAATCCCAGTGGGGCCCCCAAGAAAAAATAGTGGGGCCTCATTAACGTTTTTGTAATAGTCCTAAGTAGTGTTTTGATTTATTTCTTTAAAAGAATGTATTGGTATTTCTCCATTTTGCAATTTCCATGTCATGCATACGTAGACTTAAAATTCGGGCTTTGATGAAGAAAAAATGTTAATGAAAATTCGAATCTGAGATTGGGGGCCCCCCATTTTAAAATTTCCTGGGCCTCTTGGGCACAGTCATCCTCCATGGCCTCCCCCCCCCCCCCCCAATATATTAATCTTTTGTGCCCCCCCCCCCCCCCATCCTCACTTTCCCTTGTTGCCTACTAGCGGCTACATATCATTTTTCGGCGTAATATATCACTTTGTTTAACTAATTGTAATGCCTAATAGATCATAATCGCCGTAACCTTTCAGACTCGACAGGTCGCTGAATAATTAATTACCACAAATGGCGTTCGTGGTTTAGAAACCACACCTCGTTGACGGGCATGTCCGTTGATTGTTCTTTCTGGTGGGCAGGGGGGTGTCGATGACATTTGTTGTACAAATGACATTTGTTGGAGGTAGCAACGGTGACATTTGTTGGATGTCGGACAAATGACATTTGTTGGACAAATGACATTTGTTGGATGTAGCACCGATGACATTTGTAGGACAAATAACATTTGTCGCATGTAGGACAAATGACATTTGTTGGAGGTAGCACCGATGACATATGTAGGACAAATGACATTTGTTGGAGGTACACCGATGACATATCTAGGACAAATGACATTTGTCGCATGTAGGGCAAATGACATTTGTTTGATGTAGAACCAATGACGTTTGTTGGATGGAGCGCCGATGACATATGTAGGACAAATGACATTTGTTGGAGATAGCAACGGTGACATTTGTTTGATGTAGGGCAAATGACATTTGTTGGAGGTAGCTCCAATGACAATTATTGTAAAAGTAAAGTTCCCTATTCGAACCTGATGGTCTACGAGGAAGGTGAAGGAGAGTGTACCTGTTTATGTGACGGTATTTGAATGGTAAAGCGCTAGACTACTAACCCGAAAATCTCAGGCTAGAATCCAGGTTCAAGTCTGTAGAACGTCCCTCAGTTTACTCAGCTCTAACTAACGTTAGGGAAAGTAAAGACGGCTGGACGTAGTGCTGACCACACCATCTCTTCATATGCCGAGGTAGCAATTTTTGTAGATAGGGTAAATGACATTTGTTGAATATAGCACTTATGAACGTTTAGCCTTGGAGGGTAGCACCAAATTTGTATTGGATGTTGTGACAGCCATAGCACTAAATATAAATTGGAGGTTGTGATTAGCACCCTAGCACCAAATTTATATTGGATATTGTGACTAGCACTTAAGAACCAAATTTATACTGGATGTTGTGTTTAGCACCGTAGCACCAAATATGTTTTAGACCTTGTGACTAGCACCAACGGCGTTCAGCATTTAGGAAGGATCAAATGTTGGGCCCTTAATGCATACGATATATCCAGACTAGGAGCAGAAGTAATCCAATCTTTTTTCGTTTAATAATTCATTTGGCTCTATTGCGAGCAATAAAAAAAACTATCAAAACAGAAGCGATAAACACGGGAGACGTCAACAAAGGAAGATAATCAGTGACGTCAAAAGGGAGATAACCAGTGACGTCAAAAGGGAGATAATCAGTGACGTCAATACAGGGAGATAATCAGTGACGCCAAGAAAGGGAGATAATCAGTGACGCCAAGAAAGGGGGATAATCAGTGACATCAAAGGGAGATAATCAGTAAAGTAAAAAGGGAGATAATCAGTGATGTCAACAAAGGGAGATAATCAGTGACGTTAAAAGGGAGATAGTAAGTGACGTCAATACAGGGAGATAATCAGTGACGTCAATACAGGGAGATAATCAGTGACGTCAAGAAAGGGAGATAATCAGTGACATCAAAGGGAGATAATCAGTAAAGTAAAAAGGGAGATAATCAGTGATGTCAACAAAGGGAGATAATCAGTGACGTCAAGAAAGGGAGATAATTAGTGACGTCAAGAAAGGGAGATAATCAGAGACGTCATTAAAGGGAGATAATCAGAGACGTCAACAAAGGTAGATAATCAGAGACGTCAACAAAGGGAGATAATCAGAGATGTCGACAAAGGGCAATAATCAGTGATGTCGACAAAGGGCAATAATCAGTGATGTCAACAAGGGAGATAATCAGTGACGTAAAATATGAGGAGATTATCAGTGACGTCAAGAAAGGGAGATACCCAGTGACGTCAAGAAAGGGAGATAATCAGTGACGCCAGTAAGAGGAGATAACAGTTGACTCTAAAATGTGTAGATAATCACTGACGTCAAAAAAGATGTATAATTATTGACGCCAACAACGATAGATAATCAATGACGTCAACATGGGGAGATAATCAGCGAATTCAGTAAAGGAAGGTAATCAACCAAGTTAACAAGGCGATATAATCAATTTTGACATCAAATGGTGTCAACCAATGACGTCAAAAGAGGGGGGGGGGGGAGAATAAACGATAACGTTAACAAGGGGGAAACAATCAATGACGTCAATGAAGGGAGATAATCATTGACGTCCAGAGTAGCATCAAGTCATCAACAGGGAGACAACTCACTGACGTCAACAGGGAGAATGATTGCACGGGCTGGACCAATTAATGGAGTTGTGTACCTTAGCACACCCTTTGTTGTCCGTGCTAGGTACACTTTAGACCAGCGTGATACACGGGCTGTGTGGTCCAGTGGTAGACGGATCAATGGCTAGCCACGGTGTCTCCCGTTCTATTCCCATAGGAACTGTCTGAGCCCACCCAGCCGTGTTGGGTACCCAGCATAATGTCGTTCAGTCCCTGCATTTTCTTTGTAACAAATATCTGCCCTACGGAACATTCGAGAACTGCACTGCACTATAAACTGTTAAAATTCAGTCTGCAAGATGCGTGTCCCATGTCCTTTATGGAGACCCATGTTCTCTATTAAGCCAAATGCCTTCTTTCAAGCCAAATGTCTTCTATCAAGCCAAATTTCTTCTTTCAAGCCAAATTTCTTCTATCAAGCCTAATTTCTTCTATCAAGCCAAATTTCTTCTATCAAGCCAAATTTCTTCTATCAAGCCAAATTTCTTCTATCAAGCCAAATTTCTTCTATCAAGCCAAATTTCTTCTATCAAGTCCCATATCATCTATTCAGCCTCATGTCCGTCTAGACCCATGTCCTCTAACGAGCCCCACGTCATCTATGGAGCCTATTGTCGTATGTCCAGTTAACATCCCATCTCGAGCCCCATGTGAAGCCCCATATGGAGCCCCATGCAGAGCCCCAAGTCCAGCTAATATCGCATGTGGAGCCCCATGCGGAGCCCCATGTCGTATGTCCAGCTAATGCCCCATGCGGATCCCATATGGAGCCCCATGTGGAGCCATATGCTCTGTGCCACTGCTCCATGTAGATTCTACCAGCCGACAGTTAGACCATTCTGCGGGAATCAACTCCCACACAAAGCTCCTATTCCACACAATTCGATAATTCTACACAGATGACATTTTGGGGACTCTTGGGGGCGGGGCTAACCTTTTTTGTAATCATTACCCCCCCCCCCCCCCCTCTGCTAACATTTTCTTTACGTATAAAAAAAAAGCAAAAAGTCCGGATTACTTATGTAAAGCTAATACAAAAGGGCCTAATTTAAAAGTCCACCCTCTCCCTCGCTCTGCTGTTGTTAACTCTAGTCCCCAACCCCCTCCCCACTGTTGTTGATTCTAACCACCCCCCAGCCCCCCCTCCCCCAACTCCGTACTGTTTACATACTCATCTTTATTTTAGAGGTCCCCACTTATATTTTTATGTTCTAGCATCCCCCCCCCCTCCATCCCCATCCTATTTCACAAGACAATTGTTTTAAACAGTTCTCTCATCCTTCTCCACCTAAACATCTTGTCTTCGACCCCCACCCCCTCTTTTACACACGCTTCCTTACCCCCACCCCACTCCGTCCCCACCCCCACCTCCTAATTGTAAGTTCTCTACAGTATTTCGTGCTGACCCGATACACAGCCTTGTCTGATGACGTCAGTCTGAACCTACAGGTTTTTAGTCAGAACCTACAGGTTTTAGTCAGCACCTACATGTTTTAGTCAGCACCTACAGGTTTTTAGTCTGAACCTACAGGTTTTTAGTCAGCACCTACAGGTTTTTAGTCTGAACCTACAGGTTTTTAGTCAGAACCTACAGGTTTTTAGTCTGAACCTACAGGTTTTTAGTCTGCACCTACATGTTTTAGTCAGCACCTACAGGTTTTTAGTCAGCACCTACAGGTTTTTAGTCAGCACCTACAGGTTTTTAGTCAGAACCTACAGGTTTTTAGTCAGAACCTACAGGTTTTTAGTCAGCACCTACAGGTTTTTAGTCAGAACCTACAGGTTTTTAGTCAGCACCTACAGGTTTTTAGTCAGCACCTACAGGTTTTTAGTCAGAACCTACAGTTTTAAGCTAGTTCGTCTTTTAGTCTAAGAGAACTAGAAAAGCACGTATTTCCTGCTAGATTAATATAAGGGACGCTTAAAAATAGACGGACAGTCATTAAGTTCGAATTTAACATAGTCCAAACGTATTAACTATTAACACATTCGTAATATCAGCGAATTTAATTTTTCCAATTTCTGTGGGTATATTATTTTACAATGTGCGGGGTGGGGAGGGGGTGGGTGTCCTATAATGACGTCACATTATTTGGCCCCACCATCTCTATAAACTATGTCCCCCGCTATCGTCAGATCCCCTAATTACAATTAAGGAAACTCCTGCTAATTCCATACCCTCTCATACCACCAACTCAGCCCCCAAATCCACCCACATACACACACACACACTAACACGCAAACACACACACATACACACAACATAACATAACACAAACACGAACGTAAACTCGCTTGTTTGTCGACACAATATGTATTCTTAAATTGTCCCAAAATGTATGCTAGGCCAAAATTCATGACCTCCCCCCCCCCAGCACCCTGGTATTTAACTTAGCACATTGCCACAATTGGAGCCCCCCCCCCCAGCACCCTAGTATTTAACTTAGCACATTGCCACAATTGGAGCCCCCTCCCCCCCCCCCCCAGCACCCTAGTATTTAACTTAGCACATTGCCACAATTGGAGGGCGCCCCCCCCCCCCCTTTCCCCTTATCCCTACTGAATGTGATGTCATTTGTAAACGAAACAATTGTATAATAATATTTTATTATTAAAATTAAGGAAAAAATTGGACGTGGGCGGCTCTGAAATTTATAAATGGAACTCTAAACACCTACACATAATTGTATCTTATATAAAAAAATTATAGCCATGGGGGGGGTGTTTGGGATAAGGGTGGGGTGGGGGTTAATTGAACATTGTATTACACAACATTTGTTACAACATTTTTTGCAAACAACAACAAAAAAACACGATACAATAAAATATGATAAGCTCATACATGTAATAAATTAAACATGTTCTATAAAAATAATTAACTGTTGCACAATGACGTCATGAAACAGGTGTTGCTGTAACTTTAAAAAAAATTAAATTGATGTAGAGCTTCATGGGGATGGCGTGGCCTGTCGATAGAGAGCTAGACAGCTAACCCGAAAGTGTCGAGTTTGAATCCGGGTTCAAGTCAGTTGATACGTTGAGTCCACCCAGTTGTGATGTGACTTTGTACCTGACTCACGTTAGTGAAAACAAAGGCGGCTGGACATAGGGGTCACCCATAAATGACGTCAAGCTTTTTTTTGACGATTGTTACCTCCCACTCCCCTCTGTCACACATCGTCACACAAAAGCCAGACCTCCCCCCTAAAATGACGTCACACCACAGCCTACAACCCCCCCCCCCCCACCTCAAAATTGCAGTAGAATTGTTTTTAAAACATCGATATTTTTCCAAAATCTTGTCTGAACTCTGTCAAAATAGAGTATGTTAATCAATTTCTATCACAATTTATTAAAACAGTTTTCTAAAACGCGAAATAACGTCTAAAATTAGTTTTCTAACATTGCTTTTTTATAATGCAAAAGTGTGACGTCGCACCATCTGACCCCCCCCCCCCTCCCCCTCATCATACACCGTCACAAAATTACGGATTCCCCCTCCCCCGTACGAGTGTGACGTCATTTATGGACGACCCCATAGTGCTGACCACACTATCCGTCCATATGCCGAAGTCTCTGAAACAGATGAACTCTACTTCATCTTGGCACGAGCGGGAAAAGATGATGATGTTGAACTTCATTGTTTAGAAAATATAAAAATAGTAATGAAGCATTAAATTATTTTTAAAAAATAAAAATATGTAAGCCAGTTATGATTTTATTCACGATTCAGTGCGTCCCCCCCCCCATACAGTACGTAAGCAAGATTTGTCAAGGTATCCACCCACACAATATGTAAGCAAGATTTGTCAAGGTATCCACCCACACAATATGTAAGCAAGATTTGTCAAGGTATCCACCCATACAATATGTAAGCAAGATTTGTCAAGGTATCCACCCACACAATATGTAAGCAAGATTTGTCAAGGTATCCACCCATACAATATGTAAGCAAGATTTGTCAAGGTATCCACCCATACAATATGTAAGCAAGATTTGTCAAGGTATCCACCCATACAATATGTAAGCAAGATTTGTCAAGGTATCCACCCACACAATATGTAAGCAAGATTTGTCAATGTATCCACCCATACAATATGTAAGCAAGATTTGTCAAGGTATCCACCCACACAATATGTAAGCAAGATTTGTCAAGGTATCCACCCATACAATATGTAAGCAAGATTTGTCAAGGTATCCACCCATACAATATGTAAGCAAGATTTGTCAAGGTATCCACCCACACAATATGTAAGCAAGATTTGTCAATGTATCCACCCATACAATATGTAAGCAAGATTTGTCAAGGTATCCACCCATACAATATGTAAGCAAGATTTGTCAAGGTATCCACCCATACAATATGTAAGCAAGATTTGTCAATGTATCCACCCATACAATATGTAAGCAAGATTTGTCAAGGTATCCACCCATACAATATGTAAGCAAGATTTGTCAAGGTATCCACCCATACAATATGTAAGCAAGATTTGTCAAGGTATCCACCCATACAATATGTAAGTAAGATTTGTCAAGGTATCCACCCATACAATATGTAAGCAAGATTTGTCAAGGTATCCACCCATACAATATGTAAGCAAGATTTGTCAATGTATCCACCCATACAATATGTAAGCAAGATTTGTCAAGGTATCCATCCATACAATATGTAAGCAAGATTTGTCAAGGTATTCACCCATACAATATGTAAGCAAGATTTGTCAAGGTATCCACCCTAGTTTTGCCAAGTTATTTAACCAGAAATGTAACAAATAGAAAGAATGAATAATCAATGGCCCGGTTGTATAACATCGCTCTATGCCCCTATCTTAAAATAAGACAATGTAGCAAAATCAAAGCCGCCCTACCCAACCTCCATCGAATTATATGATATCACTACATTATCTTTGTGATTGAGAGAAATTATAACCCACAAATTCAACCACGCGTCATCATCTATATTGATATACACTATTATACCCACAAGTAATCTAAAATATTGAGGTTTGAACACAAGTCTACTGGCTTTCAATTGCTGGCTTCACAGCTTGGCCACGCCATCGCTAAACAATGTCTTCCAGCTTTCGTTCGATATTCCACAAGCCAAAAAAAAATATTCAAATAAAACCTAGGACATAGAATTCCATTGAATCCCATTAAAATAATGAAACAGCGTGTGTTCACAGTTCCAGGAACGACAACTGTGTTGAAACTGTGTAAAAATTAAACCCATCTATCGCTGCCCGGACCGAATTCTCTCCCTTTGACCATAAAGAACGAAAACAATCGAAGCCACGAATACAGATATCGTCTCGCTAGTAACACAGGCATAAACAGAAGAGGTCCGGTAACTTCATGTCTTTAACTACAGACAGTGGCCTAGCTGCACATTTTGACCATCGGAAGGACTCCCAAACCCCTTCCCTTCCCCCCCCCCCACACACCTTTTCCATCTTACCAAAGTTGTATTTAAAGATAAATATACCGCTTGTCTAAAAATGAGTACAGCCTTTTTTTCTTCCAGACATTTTTCTCCAGGAGTGGGGGGTGGGGAGGGTGGGGGCTCCGGGGTCTTGAAACTTCCGGTGGAAATTAGACTTTGGGGGGGGGGGGGGATATTAGATAAAGTATTCATTTGCTGAATAAAATTGTTTGTTTACATTTCATCCAGTGTTCTAGGGGTATTACCCTCCCCCCCCCCTCCCCCCCGCCATCCCCCGGAGAGATGATGGATGAAAGAAACCATGAAAGCTTAGTCAGTTGTCAACGTCAGTTGTTAACGAAGCTATATATCAAATTATATATTTGTATGATGGTGTGTATCAGATTATATATTTCATGATGATATGTGTCAGAGTATATAGTTTTATTATGGTATATATCAGACTATATATTTTTATGATGGTATATATAAAACTATATATTTTTTTGATGGTGTGTAACAGATTATATATTTCATTATGATATGTGTCAGAGTATATATTTTTTATGATGGCATGTGTCAAATAATATATTTTTATTACGGTATTATCAGACTATATAGTTTTAAGATTGTATGTGTCAGATTATATACTTTTAAGATGGTTTATATCAAACTATATATTTTTATGATGTTATATATTAAACTATATACTTTTATGATGTTATGTATCCGATTATATATTTTTATGAAGGTGTGTATCAGATTATATATTTCATGATGATATATATTTTATGATCATTTTATCAGACTATTTATTTTTATGATGGTATGTATCAAAAGTTATATTTTTATGAAGGTATTATCAGACTATATATTTTAAGACAGTATGTATCAGACTATATATTTTATAACGGTATATATCATCCTTTTTATCTTTAAGATAGTATGTATCAGACTATATATTTTATAACGGTATATATCCGCCTATATATCTTTAAATAGTATTATCAGACTATATATTTTCATTATGGTATGTATCAGACTATCTATATTTATGATGTTATCTATCAGATTATATATTTGTATAATGTTATGTTTCAGACTATATATATTTTTTATGGTAAATATCAAACAAATCTAACATTTTTATGAGACAATTAGCGGGCCCGTCGCTAGTTATTACGATCAACGGAGAAAGTAATTGACTTCCATCTGTTTGTTCAACCACAACCTAACGCACACCCCGAATGTGTAGCGACGTTAAAATACCATCACAGAGAATCTGTACCAGCTATCAGCTTGCTAGAGAGTGTATAATATCCATTTGACGAGATCTTGAGGTACTGAAATGTCAACAATGTTGGCACCACATTTCTTGGGTCTTGTGTTAGGTTAAGGTGCTGGGTTGTACAGATGCCAAAATGTATGCTGTATCGTATTCTTCTTCTTCGTTCTTAATTGAAATTTTGGTCGGGAATTCGACCAACACATATGAGCATTTTGTGTCAACGGGGATATGCGCCATTTAGGCCGTTGACTCCGATTTCAGCCAAATTTTCTTTCTGGATTCGCTTCCATGTTTTTTTCCCATCTAAGAATAAACTAGATTCTAAATGTAGAAGATGTTTAATTATGTAGTTTTTTTTCCTAGATTTGTTACTGTCCCCAGCTATCGAACCTCGTATCCCCGGGGGTTCGAACTCAAAACCTTGTGGGTGAGCAGCCATGAGCTCTACCGACCCGACCACGTTGATCACTATGTGTGTTGTATAAAAAACATTATGAGTGCGTTGATCACCTTCTGCAAGGGTGTAGTAGAAATGACCCCCCCCCTCCTACCCCGATGTCAATGGACATTCCGGAAGCCACCGTTTATTCGACCGCCAGGGGTCGGCGTGGTGGAGTCGGTCGAGTCGGTAATGCTGGGGA
Source organism: Physella acuta (assembly GCF_028476545.2). NCBI lineage: Eukaryota > Metazoa > Mollusca > Gastropoda > Physidae > Physella > Physella acuta. Next base: position 498,765 of record NW_026731577.1, read on the forward strand.
CAGCCACTCTTCTAGGAGAGACAACTCCAAAATCAAACAACTGCTGCCTTATAGTTTGTTCTTGGTTGGACAAAAGCTATGGAAGCATATTCCTAAAAGGAACGCAGGCGGAAATCGGAGTAAATGGCCTCAATGGCGCATAACCAGTTGACACGTATACTGGTGACAGGACAAATGTTTTCAGGACAAATGATCTCAGACAAAATATCTCAGACAAAATATCTCACGGACAAATGATCTCAGGACAAATTTTCTCAGGACAAATGATCTCAAGGACAAAATATACCAGGACAAAATATATTAGGAAAAATGATACCATGGACAATTGATTTCAGACAAAATATCTTACAGCAAAATTTTGAAAATATGTAGAATGATTTTAGTTGATATGAACTTTTTTTTGACTGTCAATATGGTTTTGTTTACTTTTTACGCATAATAATTTTAAATAAAATGAATCATTTGTCCTGAGATCATTTGTCATGGAACCCGTATACTTACTTGTGCTGGAGGGGATCGCTTCAAATACTAAAATTAAGAACAAAGAAGAAGAAGAAGATTCTACCGCTGGGGTGCCGCCCCTGATACCCTTCAGTCAAAAATTGTTGTATCCAGTAACCAGCGTTCACTTGATATCGAAGCTTAACACAACATTTTCAGACAAACTCATCCTCGGCTTTTCCTTTTCGTGGACAAGACACACGGGGCAGATGAAGTAGAGTTCATCTGTTTCAATGACCTTGGCATTTGAAGGGATAGTGTGGTTAGCACTATATAGAGCCGCCTTAATTTCCCTAACGTGAGTCAGGTACCCATTAGAGCTGGGTGGACTCAGGGACGTCCGGCAGACTCGAAGAGTTCGGGTTAGCTCTACCATCCCACCTGTCAGGTGAGCTGTGGTTCACCCCGAATGTTTACAATCGTAGAGCCGGGTTAGTGACGGCTATTAGCGGCAGATGATTTAGTATGAAACTATTTGAAACGAAGGGGAGGTAACAATTTCAGATTGATCTTTTCTTTGTAAACGGCTGCTTTCACGGGGCGGGAGGGAGGGGAAGGGCGGGAGGGGGTAGTGTTGAATTCACAAATTATGAATTGCTGATAAGCAGAAATTAAAACAACTAGATGGCGGCGTATACTATGTCGCGGGTCAGCTCGTCTACTTTATTTTATCCCAATAACGATATATTATCTACTTAATTACAACAGAAATATCAATTTCTTTTTAACTGTCTACTGTATTATAACACAAATATCGATTATTTAGACAGTCTATTAACCTATTTACTATAACACAAATATCGATTGATGAGACAGGCTATTAACCTATTTACTGTATTATAACACAAATATCGATTGATGCGACAACTATTAACCTATCTACTGTATTATAACACAAATATCGACTGATGAAACAGTCTATTAACCTATCTACTGTATTATAACACAAATATCGATTGATGAGACAGCTATTAACCTATCTACTGTATTATAACACAAATATCGATTGATGCGACAACTATTAACCTATCTACTGTATGATAACTTAAAGCCCACCTACACTGACACCCTAGACTAACAAATTAACATCAGTCGCCTCCACCCTTCTCCGCTTACACCCCGCCACTATAGCTCATGCATAAATCATTAATATTGCCCCAGATAGCCATCTGCTTCAAACAATTGAGGTGGGGGGGGGGTCGGGGGTGGGGGAGAAAATGTCAATGTGCATATGAGACTTACTTCCACTTTGGTGTATATTGCAATATAGACATACACGCAGAAATCTTATATATATATATATATATATATATATATATATATATATATATATATATATATATATATATATATATATATATAAGAGCAACGCATCTGCTTCAACATATGAGGTCACATTAAGGGTCCACCTTAAGCAGGGACACAATAATGGACCAAAATTAGAAGTTACGCTATCCATTTTGAGACTTGAACTAGGTATATTAGTTTAAACACAAGTTAAACACAATGTAGATATGTTAAACCCAAGGTTGGTATGTTAAACCCAAGGTCGGTATGTTAAACCCAAGGTCGGTATGTTAAACACAAGGTTGGTACGTTAAACACAATGTCCGTATGTTAAACCCATGGTCGGTATGTTTAACACAAGGTCGGTATGTTAAACACAATGTTTGTATGTTAAACACAATGTCGGTATGTAAAACCCAAGGTCTGTATGTTAAACCCGAATGTCCATATGTTAAACACAATGTCGGTATGTTAAACCCACGGTCGTTATTCTAAACACCATGTCTAAAGCCTCTAACTATAAACAGAATGTGTCAAGAATTCTAGCAAAAATCTGCCCCTAATAACTTGCTGCCATGGTGACAGATGCAAGATGTCCAGCCTCGTTTTGGGATGATGTTTAGTAGGTGAAGGTCATCCATCTTTCACATCCAATATTGTAATTATATTTTTAACTAACAGCTGGGACGAAACCGCACCGATTGCCTACCTTATGGAGACGCCAACACAGACGGAAAAATATCAGCAATTACATAGCACCTTTTGATTTGTGTTACAAGATTATTTGACAGTCGAAGTGATGATAATGGACTCAGACGTTACTTTATTGTCTATGCGCCATTGAGGCCGTTGACTCCAATTTCAGCCTGCTTTTCTTTTTGGATTTGCTTCCATAGCCTTTGTCCAACCAAGAACAGCTACAAGGTAGCAGTTGTTTGATTTTGGAGTTGTCTCTCCTAGAAGGGTGGCTGTCCCCAGCTAAGGAGCCTCATCTGCACGAGGGTTCGAACTCGAGACTTTTCGGTTTAGAAACCATGAGCTTTACCGACTCGACTACGCCGACCCCCCATAAACTCCATATTAAATTCACACATAGTCACAAAAAATCAAAACTTTCTCCCCTAAAAATGACGTTACACCTGAGCGTACAACACACCCCTCACGCCATCAAATTGCATGGTTTTATTTGATGAGAGAGACACAATATTATAAAATTAAACATAGTCGGCGGTGTGGTTGGGTGGTAGAGCGATTGGAATAGACCTGCAGGTTTTAACATCTTTGCCCTGCCGTCACAAAGAGCTAAACCTGCCAGTGTAAACACGAGGTTAAACCGCTCACCTTTACGGTAACACATTTCACCTTTCACGTGAGGCTGTTGAAACAGCTCACCCCGACATGCACGTCTGTGGGGGTGGGGGTGACTGTTGATACAGCTAACCGCCCACCCTCTACACCACCACCACCACCATCATGCACCTCGGGGTGGTGGGGGTGGGGGGTGACTGTTGACACAAACAACTAACCCCCCCCCCCCACACACACACACACAGAGACACCACCACCACCACCATCATGCATCTTCGGGGGAGGGGGGTGACTGTTGACACAACTAACCCCCCCCCCCCCCCCACACACACACACACCCACCAACATGCACCTTTGGGGGTGGCTGTTTATACAGCAAAACCACCCCCACACACACCACCACTACCACCACCACCGCCACCATGCTCCTTTGGGGCTAACTGTATACACGTCTACCCCAACCAACATGCACCTTTTGGGGTAACTGTTGACACAGCCACCCCCCCACCTTCATACACCATTGGGGGTGACTGCAGCTTTCCGCTCACGCTGTGCTGAATTAGCCAGACGTTTATTGTTCTAACTCACTCCTAGAATTGGTATCAGCGGTTCAAAGCACGGCCGGGTAAATTTGTAACATCTTTTTTTATTTTTACTGTATGACTGTTTGGTCTGAAACTATGACTTGATATTCGATACCCACACGATTCGTTTAAAACCTGCTACAAAATTCGATACCAAAACAATATGTTTATTACTCGCATGTTTTGTTCGTTACCCCCCACTGAATATTCGATACCCAGTCGTGATCGATATTCACACCTTTATTCAATATACCGCAGTTATATTTAATACCAACTCATTTTGTTCGATACCAACATATAATGTTCGATACCTACAACCGAGTTCTTCACCAACAAAACAAAATGTCTGACAACCTGTATGTATGTTTGTATTTAGAATTGTATGTTCAATTATTGTATGCAAGATTATGTGCAAGGCTTTGGATTACATATAAATCCTTAAGTATTCAACAAAGTATTTTTTTAATAATGTTTCGTTAAATATTAAACGAAACACACATAATCAAACATACGCACACAACCTCACACACACACATGCACTACAATCACACACCAAAAATCACACATCCAGAAGTTTGTACCCACAATTATAATCCTACCCTCTCATTCTAAACCATTAATCGTCATCTCCAACCCATAACCCACAACTGCACAACTTCACACACAACCTCACACTAATAAAATCCACACACACTATCACACCTTTAAGCTCGCTCGTTCAATCTTAAACCCACATTCGTCATCTCTAATCGGCGACCCACACGCACACAAGTTCACCCCCACAATAGCACTCACAATCTCACACAATCTATATTGACCACCGCCTGTTTAACACATTCACACAAACACACCCCCAAACTACACAACAACGACCGCACACCCGCAACCACACACCCATAATCCCACACAACCACAACCCCACAGTCACACAAATACACAACCACACAACCAAACAACTGCAACCACACAACCACAACCACACAGTCACATACTCACAACCACACACCTACAACCACACATCCACACACCTACAACCACACATCCACACATCAACACACCACACATCCACACACCTACAACCACACATCCACACATCAACACACCACACATCCACACACCTACAACCACACACCCACACATCAACACACCACACATCCACACATTAACACACCACACATCCACACACCTACAACCACACATCCACACATCAACACACCACACATCCACACATCAACACACCACACATCCACACATCAACACACCACACATCCACACATCAACACACCACACATCCACACACCTACAACCACACATCCACACATCAACACACCACACATCCACACATCAACACACCACACATCCACACACCTACAACCACACATCCACACATCAACACACCACACATCCACACACATACAACCACACACCCCACAACCACACACCCCACAACCACACATCCACACACTCACAACCACACAACCACACACCCACACACTCACAACCACACACTCACAACCACACAACCACACAACCACACATCCACACACCTACAACCACACATCCACACATCAACACACCACACATCCACACACCTACAACCACACATCCACACATCAACACACCACACATCCACACACCTACAACCACACATCCACACATCAACACACCACACATCCACACATCAACACACCACACATCCACACACCTACAACCACACATCCACACATCAACACACCACACATCCACACATCAACACACCACACATCCACACACCTACAACCACACATCCACACATCAACACACCACACATCCACACACATACAACCACACACCCCACAACCACACACCCCACAACCACACATCCACACACTCACAACCACACAACCACACACCCACACACTCACAACCACACACTCACAACCACACAACCACACAACCACACATCCACACACCTACAACCACACATCCACACATCAACACACCACACATCCACACACCTACAACCACACATCCACACATCAACACACCACACATCCACACATCAACACACCACACATCCACACACCTACAACCACACATCCACACATCAACACACCACACATCCACACATCAACACACCACACATCCACACACCTACAACCACACATCCACACATCAACACACCACACATCCACACACATACAACCACACACCCCACAACCACACACCCCACAACCACACATCCACACACTCACAACCACACAACCACACACCCACACACTCACAACCACACACTCACAACCACACAACCACACAACCACACAACCACACTTACCTGTTTATCCCCGCCACACGATATCCCAGGTGAGGCTGAAACAAACATGGCCGCACGTCCACATCGAGATAACCTTGACCCTCTCCCTTAACTCATATCCACTCCTCTGTTCCCACCAGCTAATCCTCGCGTTATGACGTCATAACCGCACGAACCGCAGTTCCGTAATGGGAGGGGGGGAGGGGGTAAAAACAATTTCCAGGTATTTCAAGGTCATCAGCAGGGGAAAAGGAAACACACCTCATCTTCGTGATAACGTCATTTCCAACGTTTTAAAATCGGTATCGAGGCTAGACTAGTCGGCTTCCATTCAGAGACAAATGGTTTATGCAGGTAACTAGAAGAACAATTGCCTTTCATGATCCCATTTGATGTTAAACAATGAAATTAAATATCTTTTTGTGTGCAGTCAAGTAAAGGTTTTGTAAGCAAGAGTGTAAATAACTATAATACAAGTCTGTTTACAAAATGATAGACGAGAACAAGGATTCTAGAAAATAATAATTCTTATTTTTATTTGGAAGTAGATCTAATCCTAATCTTGAAACATAACGACAGTATGGTTTTGCATGAGTTGGTGTAATTGTAGTTAGGTTGACAAAGACTAATAAAAAATTGACGTCATATTATTAATTAGCTCACTTTACTGACCAATATTTTCCCTACTGATGAATATAAGACGTGTTGAACATTACCTGACCTACTGACTAATATCTGACCTACTGACCAATATCTGACCTACTGACCAATATCTGACCTACTGACTAATATCTGACCTACTGACCAATATAAGACCTACTGACCAATATCTGACCTACTGACCAATATCTGACCTACTGACCAATATCTGACCTACTGACCAATATCTGACCTACTGACCAATATAAGACCTACTGACCAATATCTGACCTACTGACCAATATCTGACCTACTGACCAATATCTGACCTACTGACCAATATCTGACCTACTGACCAATATCTGACCTACTGACCAATATAAGACCTACTGACCAATATCTGACCTACTGACCAATATCTGACCTACTGATCAATATAAGACCTACTGGCCAATATCTGACATACTGACCAATATAAGACCTACTGACCAATATCTGACCTACTGACCAATATCTGACCTACTGACCAACATCTGACCTACTGACCAATATCTGACCTACTGACCAATATAAGACCTATTGGCCAATATCTGACCTACTGACCAATATAAGACCTAGTGGCCAATATCTGACCTACTGACCAATATAAGACCTACTGACCAATGTCTGACCTACTGACCAATATAAGACCTACTGACCAATATAAGACCTACTGACCAATATCTGACCTACTGACCAACATCTGACCTACTGACCAATATCTGACCTACTGACCAATATAAGACCTACTGGCCAATATCTGACCTACTGACCAATATAAGACCTACTGGCCAATATCTGACCTACTGACCAATATCTGACAAACTGGCCAATATAAGACCTATTGGCCAATATCTGACCTACTGACCAATATCTGACCTACTGACCAACATCTGACCTACTGACCAATATCTGACCTACTGACCAATATAAGACCTACTGGCCAATATCTGACCTACTGACCAATATAAGACCTACTGGCCAATATCTGACCTACTGACCAATATCTGACATACTGGCCAATATCTGACTTACTGACCAATATCTGACCTACTGGCCAATATCTGACCTACTGACCAATATCTAACATACTGACCAATATCTGACCTACGTAAGACATTCAGACCACGCTGTTATGTTTTGAATTCGTGGATTAGAATCTAATAATACGAAGTGTTAAGAAAACGTAGTACCACATTAATTACACATTACCGATATTACACTGACATGCTACACTTTGCTCAAATGAAGTAATCACACTAAATTACTCTTGGGAAATCACAATTTTTAAATATCATTAAATTTATAATTAAATTCACAATTATATTAATTAGTCGTAACCACGAGCGAACGTCTAATTATAAGATGTAAATTTTAATACATCCCTGACTATCTTATTTCAATCATCATAAATTACGCATTTTACGCTAAATTATCCTGATTTACTTATTATATTGGTAATCTTCAGCTAGTAAGTCTAAAATATTGTGCGTACATAATTTATAGCTAAATGCCTCCTCATGGAACAGAATAAACACAATCTCAACACCAACACTTACACAGATTAAACCGGAGTTAAATACCACCAACATGTAGGCCTACACAGAATATATAGCAGCTAAATACCACCAATACACACAATAAACGTGAGTCAAGTACCACCTAAAGAAACAGATAATAAACACTGGCTAATACCACCAACATTTACACATAATACATAGCAGCTAAATACCACCAATACACAGAATAAAATACCAGCTATAGTAACAGAATAAACACAATCTTAATACCACCAACACTTACACAGAATTAATACAATCTAAATACCACCTATAGTAGCCGATAGTAAACACTGGCTAAATACCACCAACACTAACACAGTAAAAACACAATCTTAAATACCACCTTTAGTAGCAGGTAATAAACACTGGTTAAATATCACCACCACTAACACAGAATAAACACAATATAAATACCACATATAGTATCAGATAATAAACACTACATACCACCAACACTAACACGTAATAAGCGTGAGTCAAATACCACTGAAACCAAACTACCAAACAGTAAAAATTAAGCACTTTAAATGTCACAGCTGTGGATGCTACGCACAGCTTCGACAGCTGTAAACCAGCTGTTCCTTACTCCAGTCCCACAGCTGGTGTGACACAACAACCGACCAACTGACAACCACACACAAACCGTAACCTTAAACTACCCAATACACTCAATATTTACTGTAACACTTCTCCTAAGCCGGTGATAATCGTACGCACGTTAACTCCGCTCATTAGGTGGGGTGAAATTTCGTTTGATGCCAGCGCTATATGCTGATCCCCAGCTAAAGGTACGGTCTGGCTCTAAGCGAACTAGCAGGGGCGCACATTGTACCCTTGTTGTTTTACATAACTAGGGTACCGGCGCCAGGATAATGGATGTTATGTGGCGTAGTAAGGGTTTTTAATGCTCAAGCTTAACATTAACACACGCTACTTTTGTAAGTAAAAAAAAATATTTAATACCCGGTACTACAAAAACATTTACTTTGGAGCTGGATTCACTTTTTTTTTTATTTCTTAGCAAGGAAATTTTAAAGCTTTATGTCTTCATTAAGTGTTAATTATATTCCTGGCAAAATCGTCCAAATAGTCCAAGTTTTTTTTATTTTTTTTATTTTTTTTTCTACTGCCTATCTAGAGATTACATTTCGCTATATACAGAGTTTCTTCCAGGCATCTCTTCGGGGGGGGGGGGGGGGGGGGGGGGCAAGCCCCACCGAAAAAAATTTACCCCCCCCCCTCCCGAACGAAATGAAATTTATATAATTTATATAGAAAATATATACTTTTAACAGTGTCCGCCCCCCCCCCCCGAAGAAAGTTTACCGCCCCGCCCCCGAAAATTTCAAGTGCCCCCCCCCCCCGGAGAAAAAGTCTGGAAGAAACACTGGCTATATCATGCCCACAAAACATACTGATTCGAATTTTTATCATCCGCTGGATACACTTGCTATATTTAGCTAAACAGCTAATTAATTACATTTTTACTGGCTACCTGTAGCTATATTATGTTTTAATGTAGCCTCCTTACAAATCACACCTCAACCTTTTCTAAACTTGAATCCACATTACGACTACGCCCATGCTCATGAAATAACAAATTCGATTTTTTTTCCTAATAACAGATCCTTCCAATTAATTAAACGGTTTCGATAATACGAGAACTTGAGCCAAATTATGCACTTAATCGAACATAACTGGTCATCTAGCTATGACTGACATTAATTACAAAGATCCTACCTGTGCTTTAATTAATCTAATTTAATCGTGTTTTCACGAAATGTTTCTGCTACATTTGTTATGTTGAATAGATGAGCAATATATTTATTTGTACCACTCAACCTATCATTTCAATTATTATTATTATTATCAGTATTATTGTTATTATTATAATTAGCATTACTTTTGTTATTATTATCATTATTCTTTTTTATATCTAGCTATGAATAGTAGCAAGGTGTTTTAATCAATGCACCGTTGAATTGGTGGTAGGTATCATCACAATTCATCCACACCACACAAACACAGCGTATTCAATCAGCAGTCATTGTTATCAACACCTTTTTCCTTATCAACACCTTTTTGCTTATCAACACCTTTTTGCTTAATAATACCTTTTCGCTTATCAACAACATGTATTACTATTTTGTGACCCATTTCTAGTAGAGCTATTTTATTTTAAGCGTTGTAGTGCGTTTCCGATAACTACGCAAGAATATCATAATGTACATGAAACTTGGTAGTAAATTTGTCATTTAAAACCAGTTTACAATTGACTTAATAAAATAATACATTGAGGAAACAGCGATGTGGAAGCGATAATTAAATTGTTGGTGGGATGGTGTTTAAAAACCGTGTCCCGACTTAACAGAATCATTTTAAAAAAACTATTGGATGACTTCCCCTGTATGATTTACTTCCCTTTGTGAACAGATTCTACAAAATTATCGAATGTGGATGAAAACTAACGCAGTAAATCAAACGCCGAACAATGTCTACTCTGGGTGGCACTTACAACTTGGGGGGGGGGGGGCTAAATTTTCGGGCAGGGGCGGACACTGGATTAGAATCTAATAACACGAAGTTTTAAGGATACGTATTACCAGATTAATTACACATTACCAATATTACACTGACATGGTACACTTTGCTCAAATGAAATAATAACACTAAATTAAGTATATATTTTCTTTATAAATTGTATTTCGTTCCAGGGTAGGGGGGGTACCCTCCTCCGTTTAAGGAAAGTAAAGGCGGCTGGGTATAGTGCTGACTACATATCATTTCATATGCCGAGGTCACAGAAACAGATGAACTCTTCTTTACTTGCCCAGTTGACCGTCAGGTTCAAAAACGGAACTTTACTTTTTTATTAAACGTTGAATAATTAAGGCACATTCTCAGTGTGTGTGCGCGTGTGTGTGCGTGTGGGGGGGGGAGGTGTGTATGTGTGTGTGCGTATTCGTGTGCGTGTGTGTTTGTCAAGGCGTAGGTTGTATATATATATACGAAAATTGGGAAGAGTATAATTCCACAAATAATAATTAATAAACAAATTCGCAGTTAATATTATGATTCTCGTTCTATTCTAACTTGAGCTAAATATTGAAAATGATCGAGTGGTTGACCGCTGTGAGCTTTCTGTTGTAAATCTAATGAGATCCACCGCTATGGATGAGGGTATGGGAGGGGGGGGGTGAATATTCTAATTCAATTAGCCATGTGGTTATGAGTTATTACCCGGAGCTCAACTTATTTCCTAAACTTGTTGCATTCGTGGATCGATTTCTGAACAATGAGGAGTAGGTGATCTTTGTGGTGATGTGTGGGTTAGATGTGATCTTTGTTGTGATGTGTGGGTTAGAGTTTAACTTGGTTGTGATGTGTGGGTTAGAAGTGTTCTTTGTTGTGGTGTGTGGGTTAGAAGTGATCTTTGTTGTGGTGTGTGGGTTAGATGAGTGTGATCTATGTTGTGATGTTTGGGTTAGATGTGATCTTTGTTGTGGTGTGTGGGTTAGATAAGTGTGATCTTTGTTGTGATGTGTGGGTTAGATGTGATCTTTGTTGTGATGTGTGGGTTAGATGTGATCTTTGTTGTGATGTGTGGGTTAGATGTGATCTTTGTTGTGATATGTGGGTTAGATAAGTGTGATCTTTAATGCGATGTGTGGGTTAGATGTGATCTTTGCTGTGATGTGTGGGTTAGATGTGATCTTTGCTGTGATGTGTGGGTTAGATAAGTGTGATCTTTGTTGTGATGTGTGGGTTAGATAAGTGTGATCTTTGTTGTGATGTGTGGGTTAGATGTGATCTTTGTTGTGATGTGTGGGTTAGATAAGTGTGATCTTTGTTGTGATGTGTGGGTTAGATGTGATCTTTGTTGTGATGTGTGGGTTAGATAAGTGTGATCTTTGTTGTGATGTGTGGGTTAGATGTGATCTTTGCTGTGATGTGTGGGTTAGATAAGTGTGATCTTTGTTGTGATGTGTGGTTAGATATGTGTGATCTTTGTTGTGATGTGTGGGTTAGATGTGATCTTGGTTGTGATGTGTGGGTTAGATGTGATCTTTGCTGTGATGTGTGGGTTAGGTGTGATCTTTGTTGTTGTGTGTGGGTTGTTTGAGTGTGATCTTTGTTGTGATATGTGGGTTAGATGTGATCTTGGTTGTGATGTGTGGGTTAGGTGTGATCTTTGTTGTTGTGTGTGGGTTGTTTGAGTGTGATCTTTGTTGTGATGTGTGGGTTAGAAGTGATCTTTGTTGTGATGTGTGGTTAGATATGTGTGATCTTTGTTGTGTCGGTTAGATGAATGTGATCTTTGATGTGATGTGTGGGTTGTTTGAGTGTGATCTTTGTTGTGATGTGTTGGTTAGATGTGATCTTTGTTGTGATGTGTCGGTTAGATAAGTGTGTTCTTTGTTGTGATGTGTGAGCTATATTTTCTCTCTTTTTGCATAAAATTTTTTTCAAAGTTTAGGAAAACTAGAGATTTAATGGAAAAATAGTTCTATTGTTTGGGCGAAACAGTTGTGAATTGCTTATTAAAAAGTGTAGACTAAGATTATTGATGGAGTTTTACATGGAAATTTCAAAAAAGTTTCGGTGGAAACGTAAATGATAGGATAGAAATGTTGAGAATTGTTTCATATAAATCGCCTGAAATTAAAAACACAAATTGTGTAAAAACTCCACAACAATATTGTAGAACTGTGTAAAGTTACTAAAGTAGTAATTAATATGAATTTAAAAGTAGTTAATTAATATGTTAGAAAGAGATTGCAAGGGCAGATGTATTCCATGCAAAGGGAGATGATATACATGTAATTTTCATGTGTTCCATACTTCAAGGGAGGTAATTAACTTGTAATGTGTAGATGGTCTCTAACTCAAGGGAAGTAAGCAAGTTGTAGTTATAAGAACATTACCTACTTCAACGGAAGTACTCAACGTGCAGTTAGAAAACGTACCCTACGTCAGGGGAAGTCTTCAACTTGTGGTTTCAAGACGTTCCCTACTTCAAGGGAGATAATCACCTGGTTGTTTTATGACGTTTCCCGTTACCAGACAGGTAATCCTGCTGTAAAGACCGCAGTCTGCCGTAGAGGTGCTGGTGGTGAGATTTACGTTTGGTGCGCTAGATGTTGACTCCAGACTTTAATAATAATCATTAAAAAAGTTTTAAAAAACCCACGTTTTCTGATTGAACTAAAAAGTAGAAAATAAATGCTATACATCACAATAATGCAAGCGATCACTCTACTATAAGCGATGAAAAACGTGGGACGCCGAAGTAAAAGTTATATTACTATTGATTAGATAATACTATTGACTTTTATTAGGGAGCTTGTAGAGAGTCAACAGTATTAGAAACTGTAAGAAAATCACGGCGCCCCACGTTTTTGATCGCTTATAATAGAGTGATCGCTTGCATTATTGTGATGTATACAGGGGCGTAGCGAGGGGGGGGGGGGCGGGGGGGGGGGGGTGCGGACCGCACCGGGTGACACCATTTAGGGGGGTGACACCAAGGCAAATAATAATCATTAAAAAAGTTTTAAAAAACCCACGTTTTCTGATTGAACTAAAAAGTAGAAAATAAATGCTATAGGCCCTACATCACAATAATGCAAGCGATCACTCTACTATAAGCGATGAAAAACGTGGGGCGCCGAAGTAAAAGTTATATTACTATTGATTAGATAATACTATTGACTTTTATTAGGGAGCTTGTAGAGAGTCAACAGTATTAGAAACTGTAAGAAAATCACGGCGCCCCACGTTTTTGCTCGCTTATAGTAGAGTGATCGCTTGCATTATTGTGATGTAGGGCCTATAGCATTTATTTTCTACTTTTTAGTTCAATCAGAAAACGTGGGTTTTTTAAAACTTTTTTAATGATTATTATTTTCTACTTTTTAGTCTTTGTCTGTTTGTTTGCATTAAAATCTTGCTATCGATTTTATCTTTTCACTTTTTTGGGGTAAACGAAGACAACTCGTAAAAAGACAACTCGTAAAAAGACAACTCGTAAAAAGACAACTCGTAAAAAGACAACTCGTAAAAAACACGTTGTTTGAATACGTTACTGACTAGAACACATAGATTTGAACCCGTGTCGAGTGGGATAGCAATCGTGTGCCCAACCACTCGACCATATCGTCTCCCCCAAACTGGCCTACCTCCTGTAAGTTTAAACTCGGTTCAAGCTAAATTCTCTGCCCCTAAGCCTGTGGCGACATGTGATCGTTCGCTTCACTGCGCGCGAGGTACGCGTCGCTGGGTTTTTTTCTAATGGCTAGCAGAGGAGAATTATATATATAGATTATATAGCGGTCTAAAATGCTCAATAAAATGTTTCCATTGATCAATTTAGTAATAATAACAATTGAATATTCAATGGTCATCCAAAAGAAAGCTTCCCTGAAAATTTCAGAGCGCTAGCTAACTGGGAAGTGCCAGAAATTTCGATCGCAAGATTGGATTGGAAAGACAAACAAATAAATAAATAAACACACAGAGAAAGCAAGTTAAAGAAAACGTGGGAAAAATAGCAAAATATATAGAGAAAAACTCGAGGGGTGGGGGTGCAAATCGAAAGTTTGAGGGGGGGGGTGCAAATCGAAAATTTGAAAGTTTGTCCCTGGGAAGGGTCTCTATGCCTCTGGGGGGGTGACACCATTAAGTGCCGCACCGGGTGACACCCGACCTCGCTACGCCACTGGATGTATAGCATTTATTTTCTACTTTTTACTTCAATCAGAAAACGTGGGTTTTTTAAAACTTTCTTAATGATTATTATTTTCTACTTTTTAGTCTTTGTCTGTTTGTTTGCATTAAAATCTTGCTATCGATTTTATCTTTTCACTTTATTTTTTTGGGTAAACGAAGACAACTCGTAAAAAGACAACTCGTAAAAAACACGTTGTGTGAATACGTTACTGACTAGAACACATAGATTTGAACCCGTGTCGAGTGGGATAGCAATCGTGTGCCCAACCACTCGACCATATCGTCTCCCCCATACTGGCCACCAGTTGTTACGGTTGTTTGTACACAAACACTGCGTGAACACTAGTCAGTAAGCAAAAAGAGGGAGAGTACCGAACCTTGTTTTCATCAAATTACAGTTACTGGGTTATGTCCCTTTTTCCCCACGTTTTTACTACAATTATATAGCGGTCTAAAATGCTCAATAAAATGTTTCCATGGATCAATTTAGTAATAATAACAATTGAATGCTCTATGGTCATCGGAAACAAAGCTTCCCTGAAAATTTCAGCGCGCTAGCTAACTGGGAAGTGCCCGAAATTTTGATCGCAAGATTTGATTGGAGAAACGAACAGACGCGAAAGCAAGTTAAAGAAAACTTGGGAAAAAAAAAATTCTATAACATAAAGCCCGTTTTCCAGCATATTATGTGAAAATTCATCACAAAAACGTTGACATGCAATCCCTATCTAGCTAGCTGCTGTTGCTCGCTTAACGCGAACACACGATTTTTAAATACTTGTTTAGAAAACCAAGTGTAGCCAATAAAACCATACAAAAATACGACTGTTTATATATTCTACTTTTGAAAAAAAAAATAGCACACTTTTATTGTGTGTTTAGTGCAACTCTCCCCCCCCCCCCATACACACATATCGTTCAGCAAACACGTTCACTACTTACAACGACGTGAAACTGCCACTGCACCCACCCACTCGGCTCCCTTTCAATCCCGCTGACTCTTATAACAACGTAAAACTCCCCCCCTCCTCCCTCCTTCCATAAAATATGCTGACCCTTAAAACTCTTCCCATTAAACTCGCCAGATTTGTTTCATATTCGGCTGGGTGTGTGGGTAGGTCGGCCTTTTGTCTTGTCGGCCTTTTATCAATGTCGGCCTTTTGTCTTGTCGGCCTTTTATCCATGTCGGCCTTTTGTCCATGTCGGCCTTTTGTCCATGTCGGCCTTTTGTCCATGTCGGCCTTTTGTCCATGTCGGCCTTTTGTCAATGTCCGCCTTTTATCCATGTCGGCCTTTTGTCTTGTCGGCCTTTTATCCATGTCGGCCTTTTGTCCGTGTCGGCCTTTTGTCTTGTCTGCCTTTTGTCCATGTCGGCCTTTTGTCCATGTCGGCCTTTTGTCCATGTCCGCCTTTTGTCCGTGTCCGCCTTTTGTCCATGTCGGCCTTTTGTCTTGTCGGCCTTTTATCCATGTCGGCCTTTTGTCCGTGTCGGCCTTTTGTCTTGTCTGCCTTTTGTCCATGTCGGCCTTTTGTCCATGTCGGCCTTTTATCCATGTCGGCCTTTTGTCCGTGTCGGCCTTTTGTCTTGTCTGCCTTTAGTCCGTGTCCGCCTTTTGGTCCATGTCGGCCTTTTGTCCATGTCGGCCTTTTGTCTTGTCGGCCTTTTGTCCATGTCGGCCTTTTGTCTTGTCGGCCTTTTGTCTTGTCGGCCTTTTGTCCATGTCGGCCTTTTGTCTTGTCGGCCTTTTGTCCGTGTCCGCCTTTCGTCCGGATCCCGCTACAGCATCGTGACACCCACCTGCCCACACACCCACCTGCCCACACACCCACCTACCCACACACCCACCTACCCACACACCCACCTACCCACACACCCACCTACCCACACACCCACCCACCTACCCACACACCCACCTACCCACACACCCACCTACCCACACACCCACCTACTCACACACCCACCTACCCACACACCCACCTACCCACACACCCACCTACCCACACACCCCCTACCCACACACCCACCTACCCACACACCCACCTACCCACACACTTAACCGAATACAAAATAAATCTGTGACTAGAACCACGACATCAAATCGACTCCTAATAATAGTACTAATACATTTCTTTCTCTTTTGTTTTTAATTGTCCTCTACCTCGACAAAATAAAACTTTTTTTTTAAAACACATCCTACATTTCTACACGTCGTGACGTCACACGACAGCTCCGCGTGTGTTTTGTGACGTCATGAACACGTGTGTCACGACACACGATCCGGAGCCTTTATCGTTACACACCTCAACTGCCGGTTCATGTACGCTCGTTATGCGAATGTAAAAAAAAAAAACAAGAAGCCAACACCTTGTAGATCACTCTGGTCCACCACTGCCGGTTTATTATACACATAAAATAAACAAAACCTGCAGAACACAAGTAATACAACTTAAAACAGATCTCACAGCCGCATCCCGCAATCGAATTAACCCTAAATTTTAACAAGTTTTTTTTTTTACTTTCCCATCATGCACCAAATCTTTGCCTGTGACGTCACGAGTGCAGGTCTGTCGGTTCAAATTTCTGCTTTTGTTATCTCCCCTGTACAATAAAAAAAAAATCTTTCCCGGTCGTTTTCGTCTTTTAAACAATTCTTTTTTTAATTATAAATTATCTCCCATTTTAAATTATCTTCTCCTGCATTAAATGAACCATTCGCATAATTTCTCTCCGACCTCCCAAATAGTTACATGTAACTTTTGTAAAACTCCTTAACTAGCGTAACAATGTTTTTGTTTACGTTTTTGCGTGTTCAACTCAGCTTTGTTAAACAGATACCTGCGACTTGACTTTGGCAAAGATTCGAGTCTTTAAGGCAGGGGTTCCCAACCTTTTTTTTTTACTCCAGAGCACATTCTAAAATATCGGTAGGGTGGCGGGCGCCACCTGTTTTAAATCGACAAACTCCTTCCAGAGGCGTAGCGACCCTTCCCGTCACCCGGGGACAAAACTTTCGATTTGCACCCCCCCCCCCACTCAAACTTTCGATTTGCACCCCCCCCCCCCCCCTCAAATCTCAAATTTTCGATTTGCACCCCCCTCAAATCTCAAATTTTCGATTTGCACCCCCCCCCCCCCTCAAATCTCAAACTTTAGATTTCCATCCCCTTCAACCTTTCAATGATGTTTATGAAATAAATTCTGTCTCTGTCGAATAGTGAGAGGCGGGCACATACAAATCGTTCGGCGGGCGCGGCGCCCGCGGGCACGGGGTTGGGAACCCCTGCTTTAAGGAGTTTGGGCTATGTTTTACGTGCGCAACAAAAATGTAATTACGTTCTTTATCTACAAGCTTTCGTTCTTTTTTACTTTCTCGTATATACGTAGTATAGAGAAAGAATTGTAATCGTGCAAAAAAAAAAAATCGAGATTTTTACAAATCTCGACGTTTTACACCTCACTGATACGGAAAAACATAATTTTGCAATCTTGTCCGTATGTCTGTGTGTGTGTGTCTGTGTGTCTGTGTGTGTGTCCGTGTGTAAACACGATAACTTGAGTACCGTTACAGCTAGGTTGATGAAATTTCATATATAAGTATTATATCAAAATCGTAGATCCGTATCAACTTTTGAGCGATTTCCGATAACCGGAAGTGGTACTTTTTCTACTTTCAATTTTTCAAAAGCCTATAACTTGAGTACTATTTCAGATAGATAAATGAAATTTCACATGTAAGTAAAAGATCTAATTCTCTACCTTCTGTTAAATTTTGAGTAATTTCCGTTGACCGGAAGTAGTAATTTACGCTACTTCCGATTTCTCAAAAAACTAATGTAAATTTTAAAAGTACTAATAATATTGCGCACTATTATGCGCTTTTTTATTTCGCGTTCACTTGGTGTGCAATTAATTTGTCTACGAGATTTTATTCTATTTTTAAAACTTTAAGTATTTAAAATGGATTAAAAATCATGTCTATAGCCCGAGTTCCCATCCCCTGTTATTTTATATAAGAATATTCGAGAAAGTTTAGGGGAGATCACTCCCGGTTTATTTAAAAAAGAATATCGTGTAAATAGGAGCTAATGTGAGGTGTAAAATACATACGACACTAAAATGTTTTTTAAATATGTTTTTAAAATACGATAGATTTTTTTTTAATAAAAGGCTAACGTTGTTAATTGTGTGAGTTAAATAGTGACCTTGACAGTTGATAAGTCTAACTAGCGGTGACCTTGACAATTGATGTCTAACTTGCGGTGACCTTGACAGTTGATGTCTAACTTGCGGTGACCTTGACAATTGGTGTCTAACTAGCGGTGACCTTGACAATTGATGTCTAACTAGCGGTGACCTTGACAAGGTGGAAAGCCGCATGTGGTAACCTTGACAGTGGTGTATCTAACTAGTGGTGAGTTGGGTAAGTGGTGAGACTAGTGGTGACTTGGGTAAGTGGTGAGACTAACTAGTGGTGACTTGGGTAAGTGGTGAGACTAACTAGTGGTGACTTGGGTAAGTGGTGAGACTAACTAGCGGTGACTTGGGTAAGTTGTGAGACTAATTAGTGGTGACTTGGGTAAGTGGTGAGACTAACTAGCGGTGACTTGAGAGAGTGGTGCGACTAACTAGTGGTAACTAACAAGTGGTGACCTGAGCAAGTAATAACCTTAGCAAGTTGTTACAATACCGATGGTGACCATAAACAATTGGTGACCTAAGCAATTGGTGACCTAAACAATTGGTGACATGTATGATTCGTCCAAGGGTGACTTCTAGCAATCAGCATCTGGTAGCAATGTATGACCTCTAACTAAGAACGTTCGCAGTAAAGATTTCAGACATGAGGTTGGAATATTGAGGGTAAAGCGACTACCAACTCCACCACCCAACAGCCACAGCTAAACAGCTCCCTAGGTTTGAGAAAACATATCCCATGATCACAATTTCAAACAAACTTCATAATTAATTTTACCTAATAAAATATTGCGCCTTGTAATTAAGTGATAGTTCTAATAATAGAATAAATTGCACCCGCCCCTCGGCTGTAAATAATGGAGTGAACTCCCCTTGCAAGAACGACCACTGCTACCCACTAACGAGAACTTAACTAACTTTATAGTTGGTGGCTAACCTGTTGTAGAAGTTGATTTGTTATTTTCATGTATTGTGTTATATCAAATGTAAGAGTTGAGCATTAACTACCTTTTAGAGTTGAGCATTAACCACCTTTTAGAGTTGAGCATTAACCGCCTTTTAGAGTTGAGCATTAACAACCTTTTAGAGTTGAGAATTAACCAACTTTTAGAGTTGAGCATTAACCGCCTTTTAGAGTTGAGCATTAACAACCTTTTAGAGTTGAGCATTAACCACCTTTTAGAGTTGAGCATTAACCAACTTTAGAGTTGAGCATTAACCACCTTTTAGAGTTGAGCATTAACCACCTTTTAGAATTGAACATTAACCACCTTTTAGAGTTGAGCATTAACCACCTTTTAGAGTTGAGCTTTAACCACCTTTTAGAGTTCAGCATTAACCACCTTTTAGAGTTGAGCATTAACCACCTTTTAGAGTTGAGCATTAACCACCTTTTAGAGTTGAGCTTTAACCACCTTTTAGAGTTGAGCATTAACAGTGTAATCTGTTATCTATCTCGTCCAAAGCTCCGCCAGGATCTTCCATAAGCTTCTTCCCATGGTAAATACACTTCATAAACCTGTTTATCGCTTTACATTCTCTTTTATTATGTTTTTATACAAAACGTATCATTCATAAATACAGTTTTCATATTCAAAAAGTTGAGGAACACATTAAACTCGTATCTCGAGGTACTACTGTATATCTAAAGACGTGGCTCTATAAATACATCACCAACCAAGTTGATATAATACAATTTATCAAAATAATAAACCAATTTTTAGAGCCACATTTAGACTTGTCAACGAACTGCAGCTTTTTCACTTAAAGAGCCGCACTTTTCTCGCTTAAAGAGCCGCACTTTTCTGAAAGAGCCGCACTTTTCTTACATAAAGAGCCGCACTTATCTCACCCAAAAAGCTAAACATTTCTTACTCTAAGAGCCGCACTTTCTCACTCAAAGAGCCGCACTTTTCTCACTTAGAGCCACACTTTTCTCACTTAAAGAGCAGCACTGTTCTCTATCAAAGAGCAGTCCTGTTCTCTATCAAAGAGCCGTATGAACCTTGAAAACACAATCGACTCGCAAAAAGTTGCTAATTACTACACCACACACACCTCCCCTCGAAGAATAACGAGCAACATTGGCGTGTCTTTTACATACCACTTTATTCCAAACGAGCCAAATGTATATCAATTCCAGCTGTTTCAAGTTGTCTTTACCCCCCCCCCCCCTTTCCCTCAACCCATCTTCATGACATTTTGAACTGTTGTACTTACTTTCCTACAGTTTTATTGCTTGTCATATTTCTCAGTTTTGATCGGTTGTTTATTTTTTTGTATAGCTGCTTCAGTTGAAGAAAACTGAAGTCAACAGTGCATTAAAGACAGAACCAAATGCACATGTATCTGACAGTAACCATGGTAACAAGAGCTGTGTATGAGCATGTGGCGAAGATTTGGCAAGAAGAAGAATTCGTTCATTGTCATCTCAAAAATGTTGGTGTCTAATGTAAAATCTACACGTCTTAGACAGGTGGTGATACCACCGTCACCACAATGTGGTGTCTAATGTAACATCTAAACGTCTTAGACAGGTGGTGATACCGCCGTCACCACAATGTGGTGTCTAATGTAATATCTAAATGCTGGTGTCTCCTGTGGGGTAAACTGCTATAATCTAAGACTAAGACTTACACACGCAATCTTCTATTTGTGGTGACTGAAACAGGCTATAGTATTGTAAAATGTAGCTTAAATTAATTATTTTATACTACACAGTAAGTAAGTAAGTAAAGTTCCCTTTTCAAACCTGACGGTCTATAGGGCAAGTGAAGTAAATTTTAACCTGTTTCTGTGACCTCGGCATATGAAGAGCACTATGCCCAGCCGCCTTTACTTTCCCTAACGTGAGTTAAGTACCCATCAGAGTTGGGTGGACTCAGGGACGGTCTACTGACTTGAACCCGGATTCGAACTCGAGACTTAGCAGTCCAGCTCTCTACCGCTAGACCACTCCGCCTTATATATTACACTGTATTGAGTCTTTTCCTTTGCATAGAGTGGGCTAGTGAGGGAGGTGTTATGTGGTAGGGAGTGTGCGGGGTAGTGAGGTGGTGTGGGGGTTGTGAGGGGATGTGATGTGATATGGAGAATTGGATTTTAGGTGGAGGGTTGATATGTGTGGTGGTGATGGGGATGTGTGGAGGTGTGAGGATGTGGAGGTGTGAGGGTGGGTATTGTCGTGGGGGGATTTGGGGTGATATGTGGTGGAAAGAATGATTTTAGATAGAGGATCAATGTATGTCTGTTTGGTGAGGGGGTGTGGGTGGTATGTGTGTGTGTGGTATAAAGGGTGTGTGGGATAGTGAGGGAATATAGGATGGTGGAGGTGGTGGAGGTGGGTGATGTTGGGTGGAGGATGAGTGTGTGTAAAGATCTGGAGAACAGAATTGAGGAGAGGTAGATAGAGATCGGTGGTTTAGAGTTAAGGAGAGGTATGAGAGGCTATTGAGTCAACTTATTGAGTCTATTACAATTTGACGCGAAAACAACAATGCATAATCTTTAGACTCAGAACAGGCCACAACAGAATAAAACAGCACATGCATAAAAAAACTAAAAATTGGGTGTGGCGAAATTATGCCCTTGTGGCAAGGCCCCGGAGAATACGGAGCACGCCCTTCAAGACTGTTCATTATATAGCCAGGCGCGATCCAAACACTGGTCCATACACACCCCACTCAAGGAAATACTATATGGGGCACCTGCTGATCTGGAGACCACAGTCCAGTTCATACACGAAGTTGGGCTTGTTGTCTAAATCCTCCATTATATACTTAATTAAGAACGAAGAAGAAGAAGCGTCAACTTAGAGTTAATATGGGGGGTATAGTGTTAAGGGCATAGTGTTAAGGAGGTGAATGACAGGTTATGAGTATGTGGGAAGATTTTATGACGTCATCAATATAGTTGGTACTACAGTTTGATGTCGTTTATGACTGCAGTAAAAGGTTAAAGAGTGGTGTGGTGAATTAAACACATCAACAGTAGATTACTTGATTGTTGAAAAAGACACCAACACAATCTCAGCTAAAAAAAAAAGTCGACCGGTACTACCCCTAGCCTGCATATCGCTAGGTGGGGCGGGGATGCCTTCATATTAAACTACGGCCTGTCCCAGTTCAGGTGGGGGACGGGAGACAGGGGATAACCCACTAGCATCAACAATGGACTCGGTTATGACAGGAGGATCATCACAACCTGTAGCACCGGCAGCGACAGCAAGTACCTAATCATCCCCCCCCCCCCCCCACAGCCCAGTAATGACCCACGAGCTTAATCACGCGTGACGGGCGTGGCCGAGTAAGTAGACTCCAGATCTGACCCACCCTCTCCCCCACACCCACGAGTCTACTATCGTTAGGAGCAACTTCTGGCAGTACCCTGGATCCTGCTGGTGCCAGCCACAAATAAAATTATGAAGATCTGCTTTGGTAGTGGGGTTAGAGACGATACAAGAGTTGGAAGAGAAAAATAGAACTCTCCTTAACAAGAACACTAGAACGTCAGACACATTTGACGAACAACAAATGTGCGAGAAAATTTACTTGTAATCCGTACATTCGTACACACAAAGTATCGAAATATGATTACGTGTATACAATAAATATTGAAGTATGAACATATTCACACAAAGTATCGAAATATGAACAGAAAAATACCCTAAGTATTGGAGTATGAACATATTCGCAAAAAGTATGAACATATACACACGTAGAATTGAATCATGAACAGATACACACAAAGTATCGAAATATGAACATATACACTCAAAGTATCGAAATATGAATGCGTGCATATACTAAGTATCGAATTATGAACATATTCACGCAAAGTATAGAAGAATGGATATATGTAAGTGTTAAGTATCGTAGTATGAACATTCCCACTAAGTATCTATACATAAACTTATTTACACATTGATTATCAAAATATTAACATAAGTACAAACTAACTTTCGAAATATGATCATATTTAAGTACTAATATCGAAGTATGAAATGATTCACACTTAGTATTGAAGTATAAGCAAGTACATATTTAGTATCGAACATGAAAGTTCCAACAAGGCAACTATAATATATATATATATATATATATATATATATATATATATATATATATATATATATATATATATATATATATATGTGGTACATAATCATAACACATACAATATCAGTATAGATTTTAGTAAGAACTGATGATGTGTTTTTATTTCCGGAGGGTACGACGAAAGGAATGGCATACTATCGGGTACTGTATAATAGAGATGTACATCCGATAAGGTATCTCATATTCTGTCACATACGTTTACGTTGAGCGCAGGCCTTTAAGTGTACATATGATTTGTACACCAATTTCAGTTTTCACTAGTACGCTTACGCATGTGTACTACACATAAACACTTGAATTTAGTGATATACACACCTGAAGTCTTCATAAAACACATGTCTGATACACATACATACCCATGTCTTAACATATACGCATTTCCTGTACACATATATGTACCATGCAGTGGCGTAGCCAGGATCGTCTCAAGGGGGGGGGGGGGGGTTCCAATTTTTACCCGGGGACAAACTTTCGATATGCACCCCCCCCCCCTCAAACTTTCGATTTGCAACCCCCCCCCCCCCCTCAAACTTTCGATTTGCACCCCCCCTCAAACTTACGATTTGCACCCACCCCCTCATACTTTTTCTATATACCGAGGGGTCTATGGGGGGGGTTATGACCCCCCTAACCCCCCCCCCCCCCCCCCCGCCTACGCCACTGGTACCATGCGACGGCGTGGCCTAGAGGTAGAGAGCTTGTCTGCTAATCCGAAAGTTTTGAGTTCGAACTCAGGTTCAGTTCTGTAGAATATCCCTGTATCCACCCAACCCTGAGGGGTAAACCAAGACGACTGGGCATAGTGCTGATTACACTATCCCTCCATATGCCGAGGTTATCTGAAACAGGTGAACTCTACTTCATCTGCCCCATGTGTCTTGGGCGCGAACGGGAAAAGATGATGATGAAACACACCATACGGTTTCACAAGGGCTGCACACATACAACTTCAGTCTTCATAAGCGCACCTTTCTTGTACACAAATACACATCTCAAGTATTCACAAGAACACACGTACTCATGTACAATCCTCGTTTTCAGTAGTACACATATACACACCTCGTCTTCAGTAGTACACATTTACACACCTCGTCTTCAGTAGTACACATGTACACACCTCGTCTTCAGTAGTACACATGTACACACCTCGTCTTCAGTAGTACACATGTACACATCTCGTCTTCAGTAGTACACATTTACACATCTCGTCTTCAGTAGTACACATTTACACATCTCGTCTTCAGTAGTACACATTTACACATCTCGTCTTCAGTAGTACACATACACACATTTACACACCTCGTCTTCAGTAGTACACATTTACACACCTCGTCTTCACAAGTACACATGTACACATTTACACACCTCAAATCTTTAGAAGTACACATGTGCTGTACTCATAAACACACTTTAAGTCTTCAGAAGTCCCCATATGTACAAAGACATACGCCACGCCTTCACACATACACATAGCTTGTACACACAAGTAAACCGGAAATTGCCGGATAATATTCCGGCACTTTTGGGCCGCTCAATTCATTGGAGACCCGCAACAAGCAGCCACAGTTCTACAGATCTCCAAGTAAAATGGAGACGGTTCTGGCAAGATATCAGAGGACCTAATTCAATTTTCAGTCGGGTTCTATCCTAGCTCGTGTAAACAATGATGTACCACTATGTACCACAACACTTCAACACGGTAGAGAAAAGAATTATAAAAGATTTTATAGCGTTGGTGCTTTATTGTAGCGCAAGTATTCGGTAATAAGAACGAGAATTTGTATGTAGGGATACTGAGAGTATCTTTCGTGCATCTCTTCAGGGAAGGGTTTCGGGTTAGAAGTCTAGGTCTCTATCGATAGGCCACTAGGGTGGGTGTATCTGTTGTAGAAGACACAACATTAGAGCCATATGTCTGGGATGGGTGGGGGGAGGTCTTCATTCAATAAACAACTCTTTGGATCTAATTCAAACCCTCTTAGATCTCTATCTTTGTGAGCTTAAATCCACAATGTGGGCAGTAAAATCTAGATCAACTTTCCTGTAGAGTACCATCCAATGTGGACCATAAAATCTAGATCAACATTCATGTAGAGTACCATCCATTATGGACCATAAAATCTAGTTCAACATTCCCGGAGAGTACCATCCATTGGGACCATAAAATCTAGATCAACATTCATGTAAAGCACTTTCCACTTTGGACCATAAAATCTATATGAACATTCCTGAAGAGTACCATCCATCCGATTATGGACAGTAAGATCTAGATCAACATTTATGTAGAGTACCACCCATTGACTTCCATTGTTGACTTTAAAATCTATATCAATACTTCTGTAAACGCCCCATCTATTCTTTGAGATCGACATTCCAAACAGCCACATCCATTGTGGACCATAAAATTTTGATCAACATTCTTTTAAAAGCGCAATCCATTGTGCACTATAAAATGTAGATCAACATCCCTATAGAGTACCACCCATTTGGACCATAAAATCTAGATCAACATTCATATTAAGCACTATCCACTTTGGACCATAAAAACTAGATCAACATCCCTGTTGCATACCCATTCATCATGCACGACAAAATGTAGATAACGCCTCTATAGGTTACTATAATATAAGAGCTATATGCCTTAAAGTAGCTACGTAGTCGCCTAATGATCGTTAGAGACAGTCGACAGAGCCGTACAGTTAAAGTATCGAATTAAGGTTGAGATAAAGGTCAAGGCTGAGGTAGAGTTAGATTTAAGTTAAAAGGTCAAGGCTGAGGTAGAGTTAGATTTAAGTTAAAGGATAGGTTAACGGCTACAGATAGTGTTGTCAGTTTTCTCGGTATTACCGTTAGGATTAAGATATTAATACAGATGTACCCATAACACTAACAGATGTACCCATAACACTAAAAGATGTAGCAATAACACTAACAGATGTACCCATAACACTAACAGATGTACCCAGAACACGAACAGATGCATCAAAGTCGTGGTTAGAGACCACAGTATTAATACACACGGGAGTAAAAAGTAAAATTTTAAATAGTAAAATTAACCAGGATATAAAAATTAAAATTTACCTGGATGCCAGGCACCTATTCTAGACGATAGTAAAAAGTAAAATTTACGAGGATAGTAAAAAGTAAAGTCTACCTAGTTATTAAAATGTAAAATACACCTGGATATTGAGAGTAAAATTTACCTGGATGCCAAGCACCTATTCTAAACGGTAGTAAAAAGCAAAATTTACTAGAGCAGGAAAAAGTAAAATTCACCTTGATATTAAAAATTAAAATTTACCTGGATACAGAAAGAAAAATTTACCTCGATATTAAAAAGTAAAATTTAACTGGATACAGAAAGTAAAATTTACCCGGATACAGAAAGTAAAATTTACCTCGATATTAAAAATTAAAATGTACCTGGATATAGAAAGTAAAATTTACCTGGATATTAAAAAGTAAACTTTACCTGGATATAAAAAGTAAACTTTACCTGGATACAGAAAGTAAACTTTACCTGGATGCCGGGCGCCTCCTCCAGGCGGTGCCGGTTTAAGATAGACGGGTGCCGCTTGGACAAGCTGGAGGACGCCGCTGGCTTGTTGATACACACCTGCATCGTGTTCGAATCCCTCCGGCACCAAACCAACGCCCACTGGACGGCTGGGCGGGCATGAAACTCGTCAAATCCCACTTAATCCTTCAGCTGTTATCCTCTTAATCCACAGGCGTTTATCCATTGTTGGAGGGATATATCCCAACAGAACAAATTGAACACGGGCATTTTTTATTTATTCAAGGACCCATATCTTCATTATTCCTACATGTTCTTAAAATCACGGGATAGATTAAACAATTAATCACTTATGAAATATTTAAACTTAAATTTCACATCAAAATATTTTAAATTATGGAAATTATTACATATTTAAACTGTGTTTATAATATAATAAATAAATTCGTATTACGCAACTAGGTTTAAGAAAAGATTTAGGAAATTTAAAATTTCTTTATAGTTAACTAGTTTTAAATCCAATTTTTTTTTTTAATCCACGAATTAAACACAAATAAAACGTCGATTTTAAGGTAAATTATTTTCTATCTCCAACACTGAAGAATGACTAGTTGACAAACACAAAAAAACACTATGGAAACGAATGTAACATTTATCAGCAACCAATCCCAAGGAACTCTCCACAAAATGATCACCGCACACAATAAGGGAAACGTGTCACCCACAACAAAAGCCCAGCGTTCTAACACACCGCTGTTTATTTTTTCCTCCCCGCGTTGCCGGTTTGGTTTTTAAATAAACTATACTTTACTTGTAATTAAATATTCATAAGATTTCATTGGAGAAGGAAAATAAAACGGAGTCGCCGGTCTTAGTGAAGGAAAAACGAAAAAAAAAAAAACAACGTAGTTGTTGTTGTGTGTGTCTGTGTGTCTGTGTGTGCGTGTGTGAGTGGTTTGTTTGTT